>NW_024870476.1:203199-208848 GCF_013358625.1 Macadamia integrifolia
AGACAGCCCACCTGTCTGACCCACCCGTGTGGCCCCGAAGGTGATCCTTATGTCCGATCGAACCCAAATCGGACGTGTGACCTTCTTTTGACGTTCTAAACACGATTTTGACATCGAATTTCATTAATTTTGATTCTAAAATAGTGAAGTACTAACCCCGCTCAATTATGTTAGATTCACCAAATCCTACCCGATTCGCACCGGATCTCACCCGTACCGAACGGGAATCCTTGTACGCTACAGGTAAGTGGGGAGAGGACGTTTGGCCTTGTTTCAAGGCATTTGTTTGGCATTCATTTAATTATATCTAATCTAGTCATGTCATCATGAATATGCTATATAGATTAGTCATTCCACACATTGATGTGCATATGTGCTATGTTTACTTTGCAAATGCCAATTGAATGAGATGTTTATATGTTGAATGTGGACATCATGGTGCATAATGCATTGATAGACTAGATGCCGTAGTCGGCTTGGAAACGAATGCATTGGTGGCCCGTGGAATGGGACACGGGGGCACTATGCAGTCGTACTATTGTCATATAGGAGCATGCGGTATTAGGATTCTCACCATCCCGTGCTACGACCCTTCCCAACAGGGGTTAAGGTGTTGGGTTATCATTTGGGGGGAAGCAGTGGTCGCGGTCGTCGGGTCACTGTGGCGGTTAGACATAACGCTCGACGAGTCATGTAGGACAGTCGGCAACCCCGGTGGTACATTCAAGAGGGCCAATCGTACTGCTTTTAAATTGCTGGAGTCGGCACCTTTATTTTCAGTCATTTACATTTCTGTTGAGAGCCGGTGGACGGCATTGTCTTTACTTTTCCGAGTACTCACGGTGGGCCTTCTCCGACAGCCCTATGGGCGTATCGCGGGAGGGAGTTCACGGCTCGTACCCGGAGTATACGCGCACTGTGGTTGTAGTAGCACTAAAACCAAGGACTTAGTAATGTTGCTTAGGTGGATGTGATTTAAAATGTATAGCATGGCATGTAGTGCATATGATGTGTTGTGATGTGTGGACTGTTGTGTGTGGTCCATCTTTCTACTTACTCAGCTAGTGAGCTCATCCCACGTGTACACCCCCTTTTCAGATGATTTTGCAGGTCCTACATCTGAGGAGCATGGGGTGGGTCCCACAGTCGAGTATCCTGAAGAGGACTGGTGGACCCCTGAGGAGTTAGAGCACGGCGCTGACTGCTTGTGCGAGAGATGTGCTGCGGGACAGCAGTTCTGAGGCCGAGCTGAGCTCCACCTTGGAGGCCGTGCTGAGCTCCACTTCTGAGGCCGAGCTGAGCTCTTCTATGTGATGCCAAGCTGGGCACAACCCTTGATGCCGAGCTGAGCTCCAGCCTTGATACCGAGCCGAGCTGTGTACTCTTATGGTTTTGACGATTTCCTGTATATACTTGGTATTTGAATCATATTCTTTTTGTGTATATATCATGCCTTCGGGCCCAAATGTATATAATTATTGTATCACAATTCGGGTATCAAGTATATGGGATTTATTCACAGGTAAAACTTAGTCTTCCGCTGATCTGATGAACTTATGTCAGTGTGTGTATGCTGTGGTGGAATACAGTATCTGATGATCCTGGCAGGTTTGGGTTAACCGGTGTTAACTCAGTCACCGCTCCGGTTCAGTGTGAACGGGGTGTGACAATTTTTGTTATTAATATAATAATAATTATTATTATACTAATATGTTATGGTCAAGTGGGACCATTGTCATACTTGTTGAAGCACTAACCCTGTATTTTTGGAATTAAGTTGCGGTTAGTTGCAAACGATCATAAACTATAATACCCTGCGTGTTGGCATATAATTATGTGTCGATATCAATTCTACGGTGTTTAACCAATGTGGTGTATGATATGTTCCAGGTACAGGGATACGATGGTACGTACTAGATCTGGTAGCAATGCACGAGGTACCTCGCGTGGTCCTTGTCCGGTTGGTCGACCACCAAATCCCAGAAGGTCCAGCTCTGTGGGGCAAACCTCACTACCACAACCTCCAGAGACCTATTGTCACACCCCGTTCACACTGAACCGGGCCAGTGACCGAGTTAACGATGGTTAACCCAAACCTGTCAGGATCATCTGATACTGTATTCCACCATAGCATACACACAACTAATAGAAACTTATCAGATCAGCGGAAGACTAGGTTTACCTGTGAATATTCCCATAATACTTGATACCCGAATTGTGATACAATAGTTATATACATGTGGGCCCGAAGGCATGATATTTACACAATAAAAGTACAATTCACATATCAAGTACATAAAGGAAACCATCAAAATAATCAGAGTACACAGCTCGGCTCAGTATCAAGGGCAGAGCTCAGCTCGGCATCAAGGGTTAAGTCCAGCTCGGCATCACATGGTAGAGCTCAGCTCGGCATCAAAAGTGGAGCTCAGCTCGGCATCAGAACTACGATCCCGCAGCACAACTCTCGCACGAGCTGTCGGTGCCGTGCTCTAACTCCTCAGGGGCGCACCTGTCCTCTTCAGGAAACTCGACTGTGGGACCCACCCCGTGCTCTTTAGATGTATGACCTGCAAAATCATCTAAAAAGGGGGGTACCCATGGGATGAGCTCACTAGCTCAGTAAGTGGTAAGATGGACCACACAGTAGTCCACACATCAAAACACAATCATATGCACTACATGCTATGCAATACCTTTTAAATCACATCCACCTAAGGAACATTAGTAAGTCTTTGGTTTAGTGCTATTACAGCCATAGTGCGTGTATATTCTAGGTACGAGCCACGAACTCCATCCCGCGATACGCCCATAGGGCTGTCGGAGAAAGCCCACCGTGAGTACTCGGAAAAGTAAAAACATGCCGACCACCGGCTCTCAACAGAAAAGTAAATGACTGAAATTAAAGGTGTTGACTCCAGCATTTTAAAAACAGTACGATTGGCCCTCTTGAATATACCACCGGGATTGTCGACTGTCCTAATGACCCGTCGGGCGTTATGTCTAACCGCCACAAGGACCCAACAACCACGACCACTACTTCCCCCCAAATGATAACCCAACACCTTAGCCGCTTTTGGGAAGGGTCGTAGAATGGGAAGGTGAAATCCTAAACCGCATGCTCCTATATATAACAATAGTACGATTGCATAGTGCCTCTGCGTCCCATACCATGGGCCACCAATGCACTCGTTTCTAGGCCGACTATGGCATCTAGTCTATCAATGCATTATGCACCATGGTGTCAACATTCATCACAAAAGCATCTCATCACATGGCATTTAGAAAGTAAACATAGCACACATGTAACACAATGTGAGGATGACTAATCTACATAGCATATTCATGATGGCATGACTAGACTAGATACCTTTAAATGAATGCCAAACAATGCCTTGAAACAAGGCCAAACGTCCTCTCCCCACTTACCTGTAGTGTATAAGGATTCCCATTCGGTACGGGTGAGATCCGGTGCGAGAAGCGTAGGATTTGGTGAACCTAACATGATTGAGCGGGGTTAGTACTTCACCATTTTGTAATCAAAATTAACGAGATCCGATGACAAAATCATGTTTAGAACGTTGACAGAAGGTCGCACGTCCGATTTGGGTCCAATCGGATGTAAGAATCACATTCGGGGCCTCTTAGGTGGGTCAGACAACACACCTGTCTGGCCCACCAGTTTGGACAACCGGCCCGCCAATTGGCCCGCCGGTTGGGCCAGGGGGCCCTGCCCTCTCAAGCGGGTGCTCATAAGCGGGCCAGATGGCCCACCGGTCTTGGCGGGAAAACTGTTGTTTCTTCCCAACTTCCTCCATTCTTTGGGGATTCAAATGGGGCTTTTCCCAACTCATTATTCACACTTTCAATGTCTTATAGGATGGTTCTAACCTAGATCTAGGTTAGATTCAAGTGATGGGAAACCATCTTACCTTCTTTGCTCAAGAACACCTTCAAACCCTCAAAATCACTTCAAACCCATAATGCTTCTCCAACCTTGTCAATACCTCTTCGAATCCTTCAAGATCAACACATAAATCATCTATTAAACCTTAGATTCATCATTTCAAAGGGGATTTACAAGATCTCAAGAAACCCTACTCGAATCAAGGGTTTATGCTTGGGTATGGTGAATGTTCAAGGAACCCAACTTTGCTTACCTCTAAATGTAGATCTAGAGTTGAAGATCACTCTTCAGGTGCCGGAATGGGAAGATCAAGCTTCGGCGCCGCTGAAATCCTTCTCTTCTTCCTCTACCTTCTCTTCCCTTCTTCTCCCCTTTCTTTTCTCTCCTCTTTACTATCCTCACCAACGTACGAGTGTCATAAATGAAAATAAAAGAAAATCATAAATGCTATATATATACTTCTTAAATAACTAAATAGTTCACATGGATGGGTCACTCAGGTGGGTGGGTGCGCCCACCTGTCCGCCCACTTAAGGGCCAAAGCTTGGGATTTTGACAGCATTCGGGCCTCGGCGCAAACCCCACCCCTGGCATACGATGTAGTATACGTATTTACCTTAATATACGACTACAATACCTGCTTTATCCGTATATGGCCTTATGATAGGTGCATGTACACGACTTGGGTACTCCCGTCTCTTCTGGCACTGGCTCGGACTTGTCGGGCCAACCGGTGTTTAAGGTCACCCTTGCCATCATAGTCCATAAGAAGCCCGCTCTAACTCTCTCCGGTTCGGGTCCTGCATAGTTAAACCGGGTCAACCGTGTAATCAAACCGGGTTTAAGAAGTGGGGTATTACACCTTTGGTCAGGGTGGGGCACAAGAGGACCCACCTATGACTGCACTTCCGAACCCTCCATCGGTTATTACTCCGAGGGATGTTGCTACCATAATTCAGCAGTCACAATAGGCTTTCCAACAACAAATGCTTCAGTAACAACAAGCATTTATTACTGCTATTCAACAACAATTGGACCTTTCTCAATCAGGTCAACCTCCCCGGATACTTACTCCACAGGACCCGCCTGTAAGGTCTGGTACGGCGCCACAAGTGGGAGGCACACCTCCATTTCCGCCGTTCAGTATTCCTCCGTATGGGGTGCCCCCTCCATACTCTTATTTTCACACCCCGTTCACACTGAACCGGAGCGGTGACCGAGTTAACACCGGTTAACCCAAACCTGCCAGGATCATCAGATACTGTATTCCACCACAGCATACACACGCACTAACATAAGTTCATCAGATCAGCGGAAGACTAAGTTTTACCTGTGAATAAATCCCATATACTTGATACCCGAATTGTGATACAATAATTATATACATTTGGGCCCGAAGGCATGATATATACACAAAAAGAGTAAAATTCAAATATCAAGTACATACAGGAAATCATCAAGAAAATCAGAGTGCACAGCTCGGCTCGGTTTCAAGGCTGGAGCTCAGCTCGGCATAAAGGGTTGTGCCCAGCTCGGCATCATGTAGAAGAGCTCAGCTCGGCCTCAGAAGTGGAGCTCAGCACGGCCTCCAAGGTGGAGCTCAGCTCGGCCTCAGAACTGCTGTCCCGCAGCACAGCTCTCGCACACGCAGTCAGCGCCGTGCTCTAACTCCTCAGGGGTCCACCAGTCCTCTTCAGGAAACTCGACTGTGGGACCCACCCCATGCTCCTCAGATGTATGAC
>NW_024870476.1:209340-338916 GCF_013358625.1 Macadamia integrifolia
CCGCGACCCCTGCTTCCCCCCAAATGGCAACCCAACACCTTAACCCCTGTTGGGAAGGGTCGTAGCACGGGATGGTGAGAATCCTAGTACCGCATGCTCCTATATGACAATAGTACGACTGTATAGTGCCTCCGTGTCCCATACCACGGGCCACCAATGCATTATGTACCATGATGTCCACATTCAACATATAACATCTCATTCAATTGGCATTTGAAAAGTAACATAGCATATATGCACATCAATGTGTGGAATGACTAATCTATATAGCATATTCATGATGACATGACTAGATTAGATATAGTTATATGAATGCCAAACAAATGCCTTGAAACAATGCCAAACGTCCTCTCTCCACTTACCTATAGCGTATAAGGATTCCCGTTCGGTACGGGTGAGATCCGGAGCGAATCGGGTAAGATTTGGTGAACCT
This sequence comes from Macadamia integrifolia, assembly GCF_013358625.1. Classification (NCBI taxonomy): domain Eukaryota; kingdom Viridiplantae; phylum Streptophyta; class Magnoliopsida; order Proteales; family Proteaceae; genus Macadamia; species Macadamia integrifolia. The sequence goes on from NW_024870476.1 coordinate 209,774, forward strand.
AACATAATTGAGCAGGGTTAGTACTTCACCATTTTAGAATCAAAATTAATGAAATCCGACGTCAAAATCGTGTTTAGAACGTCAAAAGAAGGTCACACGTCCGATTTGGGTTCGATCGGACATAAGGATCACCTTCGGGGCCACACGGGTGGGTCAGACAGGTGGGCTGTCTACCCACCGGTTTTACCCACCGGTTTGGGACCGGCGGGTAGGGGCCCGCTGGTTGTACCCGCCGGTTAGGCCTGAAGGCCCCCTGCCTTCTCAGGTGGGTACCCACAGGCGGGTAGGTACCCGCCGGTTGTACCCACCGGTTTTGGCGGGAAAGACACTGTTTCTTCCCCATTTTCTCCATTCTTTGGGGAATCAAATGGGGCTTTTCCCCACCCATTCTTCACACCCTCAAGGTCCTATAGAATGGTTCTAACCTAGGTCTAGGTTAGATTCAAGTGAGGGAAACCATCTTACCTTCTTTGCCCCAAAAATGACTTCAAACCCTTCAAATCACTTCCAACTCACAATGCTTCTTCTACCTTGTCAATATCTCTTCAAATCCTTCAAGATCAACACATAAATCATCTATTAAACCTTAGATTCATCATTTCAAAGGGTATTTACAAGATCTCAAGAAACCATACTCGAATCAAGGGTTTAAAGCTTGGGTATGGTGAATGTTCATAAAACCCAACTTTTCTTACCTCCAACTTTAGATCTAGAGTTGAAGATTACTCTCCCGGCACCGGAATGGCAAGATCGAGCTTCGGCGCCACTGAAATCCTTCCTTTCTTCCTCTTCCTTTCTTCTTCCCTTTCTTTTCTCTCTCCTCTTTACTTTTCTCACCAAACGTACGAGGGTAATAAATGGAAAGAAAAGAAATCATAAAGCCTTATATACTATTCCTAATTAAGTGAATAGTCTTGGATGGGTCACTCAGGTGGGTGGGTGTACCCACCAGTCCTACCCACCTGAGAGCCAAAACTTGGGATTTTGACCAGGTTCGGACCTCGGCGCGAACCCCACCCCAAGCATACGATGTAGCATACGTATATACCTAAAAATACGGATATAATACCTGTTTTATCCGTACATAGCCTTATGGTAGGTGCACGTACACGGTTTGGGCACTCCCGTCTCTTCTGGCACTGGTTCGGACTTGTCGGGCCAGCCGGTGTTTAAGGTCACCCGTGCCATCACAGTCCATAAGGAACCTGCTCTAATTTCCTCTGGCTCGGTTCCTGCATGGTTAAACCGGTTCAACCGCGAAATCAGACCGGGTTTAAGAAGCGGGGTATTACACTTATTATCCAGCTTATGCTCCTAATTACCCGCCGATGAATAATACGTCAAAGGTAGTGGAGTCATTTAAGAGGAACTTGCCACCTGTATTCTCTAAGGTGGGGAGTGATCCTCTGGAACTGGACTAGTGGATCCAGGAGCTAGAGAAAATAATTGAGGTGATTGAGTGCACAGATGCACAAAAACTCATTTGTGCGGGGTTGCAACTCAAGAAGGAGGCCAACTCTTGGTGCCAAGCCTCTAAGCCCATATTGTTGGCCGCCCATCTGGAACCCACCTGGGAACAGTTCAAGGAGTTGTTCTTGGACAATCATTACCCACGCAGCTTCAGAGACTGCAAGGAGACGGAATTTATGGCCTTAACTCAAGGAGGTAAGACTATCCTTGAGTACCAACAGTAGTTTGAGAGCTTGTTCCATTTTACCCCTAGGCATATAAAGACAGTTGAAGAGAAGGCTGCAAGATTTCTGAGGGGCCTAAAGGCATCCATTGGGTCTGTATTTGAGGTCTTAGATTTGACCGACTATGGCCAGATTGTGTAGAAGGCTAAGACCATGGAGGATAAGCAGAAGGGAGAACAATCCCTCACACCAGGACTGTGGAAGAGAACAAATCCATTTCCGGATATGGGCAACTCCTCCAAGGCATACCGTGGGTCGTACAGTTCTGGGCCTACGTATAGGCAGCCCTATAGGCCATCTGGCTACCCTCCTAGACCAACTGGTGGTTCGGGCTCCACATCTTTTCGCCCGAACACTAGTGCGGTACCTACAGTTCCAAGGTTGCCCCGACCTCCATCTTCAACAGGTCAAGTGCAGAGGGGCCCCGCCCCAGTTTCGACATCACAAATCCGTTGCTTTAACTGTCATTCCTATGAGCACTATGCAAAAGACTGTCGGGTCAGACCAGCCTTGCCCTCCAGTCAGCCCTCTACGTACCGACCTCCCTTAACGCAGGGGAATCAACCGCAGGGAAGGATGTATGCCCTATCAGCTAAGGAAGCTGAGGCCAGCACAAAAGTGGTAGCAGGTACATATTAAATTTAAGAATCTCCTTATGTTAAATATTGATGACCTGCTGAAATTATATGCATTGTTACGCTAGGTGTCCTATCTATATCGGGCATACCAGCCTATGTTATATTCGATTCAGGAGCTACACATTCATTCTTATCTAAGAGATTTGTTAAGAAACTTGGTATGCCACCCAGGACCCTAGATCATGGGATGATTTTTAGTATGCCTACTGGTAAAGTTACACAGTTGAAGGACATGTATGGGTCGTGCCCAGTGGAAATTAGTGGGAAGAAATTGGATGCACAACTCATGAAGTTCAATATGCAGAATTTTGATGTTATACTGGGCATGGATTGGTTGTCGGCTCATCGAGCTAATGTGATGTATGCTGAAAAGCCGATTAGGGTGATAGATGACGAAGGAAGAGAATTGGTATACCGAGCAGATAAAATGAAACGGGTGAGAAAGGTCCTTGTCTCCGCTCTTCAAGCGGTAAAGTTGTTGGAGAGTGGATGTCAGGGCTACTTAGCATCGGTACTTGATGTTGATGCAAGGATTACATCTCTAGAAGAGGTAAAGGTGGTTAAAGAGTTTCCCGACGTCTTTCCAGATTATCTGATGCATTTACCGCTTGATAGAGAGTTGGAGTTTGCCATAGACTTGGTTCCTAGAGCAGCTCCAGTGTCTAAAGCTCCATATAGGATGGCACCAGCCGAATTGAAGGAGTTGCAGATGCAGTTGCAGGAATTATTGAAAAAAGGGTTTATTCGCCCAAGTGTTTCACCTTGGGGTGCCCCAGTATTATTTGTCAAGAAGAATGATGGCAGCTTGCGTATGTGCATCGATTACCGGGAATTAAATAAGTTAACCATTAAGAACCGGTATCCAATGCCACGCATTGATGATTTATTTGACCAACTGCAGGGTGTCAAGGTATTTTCAAAGATAGACCTTCGATCAGGCTATTATCATTTCAAGATAAAGAGCGGCGATATACCCAAAACAACATTCAGGACTCGGTATGGGCACTATGAGTTCCTAGTGTTATCTTTTGGGTTAACCAATGCACCGGCCGCTTTCATGGATTTAATGAATCGAGTATTTCACGATGTCCTCGACAAATGGGTAATTATTTTTATCGATGACATATTGATCTACTCTAAGACAGAAGAGGAGCACACTCAACATTTGAGAATGGTGTTACAGAGGTTGAGAGAACAACGATTGTTTGCAAAATACAACAAATGTGAATTTTGGCTTGAGCAAGTTGGATTCCTGGGGCACGTAGTGTCTAAGGTCGGAATCGAGGTGGATCCTGATAAGGTGAAAGCAGTAGTAGAGTGGGAAAGCCCTAAAAATGTCACTGAAATTAGAAGCTTCTTGGGTTTGGCTGGATATTACCGGCGCTTCATTGAAAATTTTGCTTGAATCTCAGCGCCAATGACTAGATTAACCAAAAAGGGCGTGAAATTCGACTGGGTAGAGGAATGTGAGAAGAGTTTCCAGGAATTGAAGAAGAGGTTGGTGTCGGCCCCTGTGTTAACCATCCCTGAAGGCACAGGTGGAATGACAGTCTACACTGATGCTTCCAAAGTTGGGTTGGGTTGTGTTCTCATACAACGCGGAAAGGTGATAGCGTATGCTTCCCGACAACTAAAGGAGTATGAGAAGAACTACCCCACTCATGACTTGGAACTAGCCGCAGTCATTTTTGCCCTTAAGATTTGGCGACATTATTTGTATGGGGAGAAGTGTGAGATATACAGTGATCATAAGTGCCTTAAGTACTTTTTCACCCATAAGGATTTGAACATGAGGCAGAGGAGATGGCTTGAGCTCATGAAGGATTATGACTGCGACATTCAGTATCATCCCAGCAAGGCGAATGTAGTGGCAGATGCGTTGAGTCGGAAGGCACAGACTATGTCACTCTCGTACTTAGCAGTCAGCCCATTACTTATACAAGAGGCGACGCTAATGGATGAAGCTCTCCTATATGAAGGAGCAACCTTAGAGTTTGAACGTCAACCAGAAAACCATAAATGGTTGACCGTATCCTTGACGGCTCTACAGGTGCATCCAACTATTAGGCAAGAGGTAATAAGGAAACAACCTTTGGATCCTGAATTACAGCGGATCAGAGTTAAGGTTCAAGATCAAACAATGAACGACCCGGATTTTGTTTTAGCCAGTGATGGGGCATTGATGTTTCGAGGCAGATTGTCTGTGCCCGATGATTTGGATATACAAGACAAGATAGTGCGAGAAGCACATAGCTCTGAGTACTCACTCCACCCAGGAAGTACAAAGATGTATAAAGACCTCAAACAAAATTACTGGTGGCCAAGCATGAAAGTCACAATAGCCCTATATGTAGCAACTTGTCTTGCATGCCAGAAAGTAAAAGCTGAGAGGCATCGACCTTACGGTACTCTTCAGCCACTCCCAGTACCAGAATGGAAGTGGGATAGGATTATAATGGACTTCGTCACCGGACTACCATGTACACCTAAGGGAATGGACGTGATATGGGTGATCGTTGATCGGCTTACTAAGACTGCTTATTTCATTCCCATCAAGACCAAGTTCTCTATGGCCAAACTAGCACAACTTTATATGGATAACATACTGCGCTTACATGGAGTGCCAGTGAGCATTGTATCAGATAGGGACCCAAGGTTCACTTCCAGATTTTGGAAAGGCTTCCAGCGTGCCTTGGGATCACAATTGAATTTAAGTACTACTTTCCACCCACAGACTGATGGTCAGTCGGAGTGAACCATACAAATATTAGAAGACATGCTTAGGGCATGTACAATGGAAATGTGTGGTAGTTGGGAAGAATATATACCCCTTATGGAGTTTGCCTATAACAACAGTTACCAAGCTACAATTGGGATGGCTCCGTATGAGGCATTATATGGCAGGAAGTGCAGAACTCCTCTATATTGGGATGAGGTAGGTGAACGTCGAATGTTAGGACCTGAAATGATACAGATGACTTGTGACAAGGTCGATGTTATTCGAGAACGGATTAAAGTAGCTCAGTCTCGTCAAAAGCGCTATGCAGACAACCGCAGGAAAAACATTGAATTTCAGCCAGGAGAAAATGTATTTCTCAAGATCTCTCATACTAAAGGGTTGCAAAGATTTCACAAAAAGGGGAAGTTGAGCCCAAGATACATTGGTCCATTTGAGATCTTAGCCCGGGTTGGCTCAGTAGCCTACATGCTTGCTCTGCCACCTTCACTCAGGGATGTTCATAACGTGTTTCATGTATCCATGCTGAAGCGATACGTTCATGATCCATCTCATGTATTACCCGTGGAACCAGAATATCTAGAAGCTGATATGACCTATACAGAGCAGCCAGTTGAAATTTTGGACCGAAAGGTGAAAATCCTTTGCAACCGCTCCATTTCCTATGTAAAGGTGCGATGGGCAAATCATTCACTTGAAGAAGCATCTTGGGAGAAAGAGCATGAAATCCAAGCCAAGTACCCTCATATTTTTGAACAACCAGGTACGCCAATTTCGAGGGTGAAATTTTTAGAAAGGGGGGAAAATGTAATACCTTACTTCTCAAACCCGGTCTGATTACACGGTTGACCCGGTTTAACCATGCAGGACCCAAATCGGAGAGAGTTAAGGCGGGTTCCTTATGGACCATGATGGCAAGGGTGACCTTGAACACCAGTTGGCCGGACAAGTCCGAGCCAGTGCCAGAGGAGACGGGTGTACCCAAGCCGTGTACATGCACATATCATCAGGCCATGTACGGATAAAGCAGGTATGTAGCCGTATCTTAAGGCGCATATGTATATTACATCTTATGCCAAGAGTGAGATTCGTGCCAAGGGCCGAATTCTGTCAAAATCTCACTTGTTGGTCGAGTTTTGGCCCTTAGGTGGGCGGTCAATGGTGGGCGCATCCGCCCACCTGTGTGACCCACCCATGAGGTTACAATAAATCTTAAAAGGTATAAATAGCTATCATTATAATTTTTCCTTTTTCTCATTTATGACACTCGGACATTTGGTGAGAAGAGTCAAGAGGAGAGAGAAAATAAGGGAAAGAAGAGGAAAAGAGAAGGAAGAGGAAGAAGAGATGGATTTCAGCGGCGCCGAGGGTTGATCTTCTCATTCCGACGCCGGAAGAGTGATCTCCAACACGAGATCTACGTTTAGAGGTGAGCAAAGGCCAGATTCCTTAAACTTTCACCATACCCAAGTAAAACCCTTGATTTGGGTAGAGATTCTTGAGGCCTTGTAAATCCCCCTTGAGATGATGAATCTAAGGTTTAATAGATGATCTATGTGTTGATTTTGAAGGATTTGAAGAAGTGTTTACAATGTTGGCAAGAGCATTGGTGATTTGAAGTGATTTTGGGGTTTTGAAGGAGTTCTTGAGCAAAGAAGGTAAGATGGCTTTCCATTCCTTAAATTTAACCAAGATCTAGGTTATAACCATCTTATGAGATCTTGAAGATGTGAAGAATGGGTTTGGAAAAGCCCCATTTGTTTCCCCAAAGGTTAGGGGAAGTTTGGGAAAAAATGACACTTTCCCGCCAAGATCGGTGGGCCAAATAGCCCGCCTGAGAGGGCAGACCCTCGGGCCCAACCGGTGAGTCAAACCGACGGGCCGACCGATGGGCCACCCTGCCCGTCGGTCTTAGCAAGACCCTCAGGCCAACCCGGTGGGCCGACTTACCCGTCGGTCATGACCGGTGGGTCTGGCTGGTGGGTCATGACAGGTGGGCTGTCTAACCCACCTGAGAGGCTCCCAACGTGATTTTTACGTCCGAACGGACCCTAAACGGACGTGCGACCTTCTTTTAGGATTCTAAACATGATTTTGTCATTGGGTCGTGTTAATTTTGATCCCAAAATGGTGAAATGCTAACCTTATTCACTTATGTTAGGTTCGCCAACACGTACGCTTCTCGCACTGGATCTCACCCGTACCAGGCGTGAGTCTTTGTACACTACAAGTAAGTGGGGAGAGGATGTTTGGCCTTATTTTAAGGCTTGTTGTGCATCATTCTATTGTATCTAGATTAGCCATGTCATCATGCAAATTATATGTAGCTTAGCCATCCTCACATTATCTTATGCCATGTGTGTTGTGATTATTTTCTCAATGTTAAATGATGATGTGCTTATGAGATGAATATTGACATCATTGTGCATAATGCATTAATAGACTAGATGCCGTAGTCGGCTTGGAAACGAGGGCATTGGTGGCCCGTGGAATGGGACGGGGAGGCATTATGCAATCATACTTTGTCATATAGGAGCATGCGGTGTAGGATTATCACCTTCCCATGCTACGACCCTTCCCAACAGGGGTTGAGGTGTTGGGTTACCATTTGGGGGGAAGCAGTGGTCACGGTTGTCGGGTCACTGTGGCGGTTAGACATACGCCTGGCTGGTCGTTAGGACAGTCGGCAACCCCGGTGGTATATTCAAGAGGGCCAATCGTACTACTTTTAAATTGCTGGAGTCAACACCTTTAATTTCTGTCATTTATTTTATGTTGAGAGCCGGTGGTAGGCATGTTTTACTTTTCCGAGTACTCACGGTGGGCCTTCTCTAACAACCCTATGGGCGTATCGCGGGATGGAGTTCGCGGCTCGTACCCCGAGTATACGCGCACTATGGTTGTAGTAGCACTAAACCTAGGACTTAGTAATGTTGATTAGGTGGAAGGGATTAAAATGAATTGCATAACATATAGTGCATATGGCTGTGATTTGTTGTGTGGTCCTTCTTTTCACTTACTGAGCTAGTGAGCTCATCCCACGTGTGCACTTCTTTTAGATTATTTTGCAGGTCATCAACCGGAAGAGCAAGGGTCGGGCCCCACAGTTGAATTCCCTGAAGAGTATTGGTGGGTCCCCGAGGAATTAGAGCACGACATGGATTGCTCGTGCGTGGGCTGTGCTGCGGGACCGTAGTTTTGATGCCGAGCTGAGCTTCACTTTCGATACCGAGCTGAGCTCCACCTTTGATACCGATCTGAGCTCTTCTTCTTATACCGAGCTGAGCTCTATTTTTGATACCGAGCTGAGCTGTACCTTTGTGTTTTTTATGATGATCTCTTTTGTGTACTTGATATGTAAATTGTATTCTTTTGTGCAAATATCATGTCTGCGGGCCCACATGTACTTAACTATGTATTATAATTTGGGTATCAAGTATAATGGAAATATTTACAGGTAGTTAAGTCTTCTGCTGAACTGATGAACCTTTCTTAGTTGTGTGTATGCTATGGTGGGATACTGTATTAGATGATCCTGGTAGGGTTGGGTTAACCAGTGTTAACCCGGTCACCGGTCCGGTTCTGTGTGAACGGGGTGTGACATTGGTCCCTACATGGCTTCTTCAGTATCTAGTAAGCCCCTATTAATAATCCTCCAGATATACCTTGACACCGAATCCAACATCATGTGAAGGGTATACCACACTGCTGAATCCAACATCACGTGAGGGTATACCACAATGCTGAATCCAACATCACGTGAGGGTTTGTCACCATGCTAGTATCACCCACCTCGGTTGTCAGAAATTCCGCTAACCTCGGTCTGTCGGATGATGTGATTTGCCAATATCTATCGCCCTATTGGCAAGGGTTATAAAACTCTCCTAGTCCGTTGTAATCTAACATGAATTCATATCACATCACAATCGTACTCACACACTCTGTGGGCTTACTTTGTCAGATGCCAACCTTCGGCACCCTACATCCCATCCATCTACACCAACACACACACACCAATAGCAACACACTCTCTCACTTTCTGGGTATGCAGTTCCAGAGTCCAACATACGGCCACCCTTAATTCCATCCATCAATACTAACGTACACACACACACACACACACACACACCAACACTAACATCAACATCATTATGCACATTCAAATTCTCAATAGGAACAGATTCATAATGCACATGTTCATGATCATATGCAAGAATAACATGTTACAAACACTCTTTAGAATACCTCATCTTCCTTACTTGTTGCGTATTGCTGACAGTCTGGTGCCGTGATACTTCATCGCTTAATGACACTATCAATTAGAAACATCAAGTTTGTAAGTCATTGGTTAAGCATGGAGAAGGTTTCTTTATAGGTCAACTGACCATGAAAAAGGAAGGTCAAAACAGGGTTTCAGATGGTTCACCGGTGGATGCTCATCAGATGGTGGTGACCCATTGAACCTGAGGGGTCCCAAAAGAGATCAAAATGTCTACACAGTTTCATAGGTGGATGGTCACCAAGTGATGGTGATCCACTGGTGATCTCACCAGGGGATGGATCCGAGGGGTTATAAAACCCACAGGATGTCCACCGGTTGATGCTCACTGGGTGATGGTGATCCACTGGTGGGCATCAATTGGTGGAACCAAATCAGGGATTTCTCTACCCAAATTTGATCCCAAATTCATTGAGGTCCTTTTGAGTGACTATGTACGTCCCACTTTTCCATTAGAGTGATGTTCCACTCTTACTTTCATGTTTCCTACTTTAGGTTAGTGTACAAGTTAGAGATTGGAGTTCTAGGATTAGTTTTCATTTATGCAGCATAACATACATTAGTTAGTTTAAAAATGGTGTGTTTAGTAGTTTAGATTACTTAGGTTCCATGGATTTGATCATGTTCCCCAATTTTAGAGTCTAGGTTACCCATAATTTGGGGATTTCAGTTGGAGCTTCATATAATGGCCTGCAATTTTACCTATGACCACCCCAATCCCTCATTGTAGGTGCAAAACATCATTTCCCTAACATGGGGTTAGGTTAGGAGGGTTGATTTTAGGGGATTCAGTCAATTGCTCGAATCTAGGGTTTGGATTGCCTAAATTGGGATTTAGGTGTGGCTTCTCATGTAGGAGGTCTTCACACTCAATGTTGAGTTGTAAACTTGTTAGATTAGGTCCCCTACACCAAAATCCCCCACAAAATTAGTAGATTTGGTAGGTGGATAAAGGAATTTTGGTTAGGGCTTCCCTAATTCATCTTAGGTTAGGAATGGGGGTACGAGAGAGAGAGATAGATAGATATATATATATATATATATATAGAGAGAGAGAGAGAGAGAGAGAGAGAGAGAGAGAGAGAGAGAGAGAGAGAAGTACATAGGAGGTAGAGAGAGTGCGAAACTCACCTTCAATGGGGTTCCTTCTTCTTTTCCTTTCTCCCTCCCCTTGCTCTTGGTTTGGTAGGAATAAATGAATGAGCAAGGAGTTCTATCTATAGTAACTTAAGTTACATAACGACTGTTTGTTTAATTAATGAGTTTTCACTCATCACCGAGTTAATTCCTCATTTGGAACAAGTGAGACCACCTTTGGGTGACCTAATACATTAATCCACCCCTTGATGGGTTGTACCAACTATTGGAGGTGGTTTGAGGTGCGCGGGCTGTGAGGGCCGGGCTCCACGACCATTTAACCTAATTATGTCCGATACCTTCACGGGAGGGTGTTTAACGACTGGTGTCCATCAGCCAGTGTGGGCTGTTTTGGTCCACTTTGGGTGGAACGGATCTTGTTGGCTGTGTAAAGGTTCTCTTAGGTGGTTGCAAGTGTGTGGGCCCTTTCTTGGTACATGTCACTTATGGGGTTTGGGTATTTCCCCTCAGTGACAGAGGACTTATGCTGCCTTCTTCCTTAGTGGTTTGAAGTGCTTCCAATACTTAGAACATGATAGCATTTGCATGTGGGCTCATCCTTTCCTTCTTGGCAGAAGACTACTGGTACCAAATACCTATTGGTAGTGGCCTTTTCCTGTGCTTCATATGCATATAGTCACACAAGGGGAAATTTAGGGCACTAGTATAATATCCGGCCCCCTCTTTACAAGAAATTTCATCTTTGAAATTGAAAGTATCTGGTAAGCTAGACATCCTATGGTGTTTTTCCTTCATCTACTTCAACTTGGCCAAAAAATTCTTAAGGTCCTATGTATCGAGGACTTAGCTTTCATTTTTTTTTTTTTTTTTTAGTCTCTTCAATCCTCTCATTGGTGATACTTTTAGGACTATTTAACCACCAACTTAAAATTTTAAGTGCTTCCGTCTAACATCAGCATAACTTTTCTATTTGGATCGAGATGCTTTAATCCTCTCTCTGATCACATCCACTTTCTCTCAACTGGCTTGTATTAATTGGGGCCCTAGAATCATTCTCTCCCCAACTTCATCCTAGTATAGGGATGTTCTGCATTTTTTGCCATACTGAGCTTTATAAGGTGTCGTACCTATGGTAGCCTAATAGCTGTTGTCGTAGGAGAATTCCATGAGTGATGCATGCTCATCCCAACTATAGCTCATGTCCAACACACAAGCCCATAGCATAACTTCTAAAGTCCGTATGGTTCTCTCTATCTACCCATATGTATGTGGATGGGAGGTTGTGCTAATTCAGCTGTGTCTCCATTGTTTTCTATAAACACTTCCAGAGTTTTTAGGTAAATATGAATTCACGGTCATAGTAAATATAATTGGTACACCGTGTAGTCTAACAATATTGTAAACATATAGTTGAGTCAACTTCTTTGTGGAATAAGTGATCTTTATAGGAATAAAGTGAGATACTTTAGTTAGCCGATCCAAAACTACCCAGATGGTGTCATTCCCTTTATGAGTATGAGGTAGTCCTGTAACATATATGTTTCCATTTCCATTATGGTACCAGTAAGGGTTGACCGATGCATAGGATTCTAGGACTTGCATATTTCCTTTTGCAATGAGCTTGTATCCCTAGAGCCCGACGTACTGGGGAGGGGATACCACCTACGTTGCATAATACTAATACCAAATGATGGACTTAATAATGGAAATAGGAAAATAATGTAGCAAATGGATTCAAATGCATTATATAACTGTATGGAGCATGCATTGAATCATTTGTATTGTGTGTGCTTGCATGCACACCTCTTACTGGGCTTGTGAAGCTCACCCTACGTTTATTACTTGAGGCAGAATTGGACTTCGGTGGTGGTTGTGAAGTTTGTGTCTATGAGACACCTTGCTGATGGACTTCACTTATATTGTTTCAGTTATTTCTTTTGATGTATATATTGATGAAATATATAAGATGTAAACATTACACCTGTGGGTTGTTAACAAATGGATATTGTATATTTGTAACTTATCATGTAGTGTATCACCAGTATTATTTGTATGATTTTATTAGCGTACTCTGATTTTAGTGATGGATTTTGGTGGCATTTATGGATTAATGTACTGCATCTGTGATCCTGGAGAGACTGACTGGATATGAGTATATAGTGTCGCGTATCTTGACCTATATTTGAGGCAATGTGTGACGCATTGGTCCATCATATCGATCCTATAAAATAATTCTAACACAGAATAATCATATCATCTCATTTGTGCAATATTTAACCATGTGTATATAAACCATTTTTCCTTGAGGCCTCGTTTGTTTGATGGATAAAAAAGGGTAAGAAATATGTGAGGGTGGGTGCCACATGTTGTGGGCTGGGTTGGCAAGGGAAGAGAAATTATGAAAATAAATGGAATATGTAATTTTTAGTAAGATAGAATTTAATGGAAAAGGAAGGAAATGGAAATGATGTGGGATGCTGTAGAAAAAGAGAAAATAGGAACATTAAATTTATTATTAATTTGCTTCAATAGATTTTGCATAACCTTTCTCTGCTTTCACTACTCCTCTCCTGATATTATGGAAAAAAAAAGTTATCTTTTTTTGGTAGTAGAGGCTACGAGATGTCCGGTCTCATAATGGATCTGCAGTTGTATGTGAGTTTCCTTGGAGGCCCAACCGTTGCCTATATATTAAGTAAAGGCCAAAAGTTTATTCCGTTTTTCAGTTATATAGTTAGCGCCATGAGCTGAGTAGGGCTACGCGTGCACACTTTGGACATTACAAATAAATGTCAGGGGCATTTCAGTAATATTTTAATACAGAGAAAATATAAATTCCAAATTCTATTTATTTTTAGTACTGATCGTTTTACAGTCTCCCACTCATTCGTTTTTCTCTCCCCTGCGAAGCGCACCTGCAACACAAATATTAAAGAACTCGGTCTCCGAACCTGCACGGACATCCGCATTGTCGATTACTACAACATCGGGTTCTCGATTCTGATCATCTTCTGCGTCTCGGATCGTCTAAAACGAAGTTTCTTCCAGATCATCGCCTTTGTTTTCTTCCGCAGCTCAACGAGTTCTTCCCTTAGGTACTTTTATGTTCGTATTTTGGTTCAAAAAACCGGTTTTGATCATTAAAAGCGTTCATTTGCCGGATTTTAGTTATGTTTTTGGGTATTCGATGTTTCGGGCGGTTTCTCTGCTTGCAATATGTAGGATTTTTTTTTTAAGGTTTCTGAGAAATTCTTTGGTTGGTTGTTTTTGATGGGGACTGCATACCCTACGTTAGTGTTATTTTTTTTTCGTTATAGAGTATCAGGCCTGGAAATGGCGTAGCTGTTTGGTTTCTACTTTTATTTGGTAACTTATTTTATATTTGCTGTTAATGGTATGGATTTGTCCTGCATGCTGGTTTTCGAGATTTATTATTATTATTATTATTATTATTTTATTTTTTTTATATTGATCGTTTTCAACCTTCTAGATCTTGTAAATGTTAGGTATTCTCAGCGAGACCGGATGGGTTATTTGTATTTTCCATGATTTTCTTTTACTATATAGTTAATAAATGCTACATTCTTGAAAGTTTGGTCTTTTTTTTTTTTTAAATTAATTATCTGGTTTATTGTTTAGTCATTCGTTTCACATAGTTTGATTTGTGCCCAGATCTTCAGTTGTCACATATGCACTCTATCTCTGTTCCCACCCCACCCCCCCTCTTGTGTTATGGATGCTTTAATTTTTGTTTTTGTTTTTGTTTTTTTTTTTGTTTTTTTTTTTTGTTTTTTTGTTTTTTTTTGTTTTTTTGTTTTTTTTTTTGTAGATTGTTGTTTTTCAGGATTTGAAATAGAACAAGCAATGCATATAGAATACTCTATGAGCATTTGTTAGCAATTTAGCATTGTACAGTTCAAGTGAAGAAAAGTTGGTTATTTTCTGAAATAGGCTAGTTTTAATTGAATTCTGAATGTGTTACGTGTATGTTACTTGCATGCAAGCATGGAGCCTTACGAGGTGTAAGTTGGGTGGAGTCAGTTAGTCGAAGTTGTTACTTAGTAGTTAGTAGAAGTTATAATTAGTGGGGAGTAGTGGATAGTTATTGAAACATGGGAAGAAGTTATTAGGGGAAGTTATTGAAGGTGAATAGTTATTATAGCCCTTGTACGTTGTAATGCCTTATTTAAAGAGTCAGCATTAGGAGGATAGACTTTTAAGCAATAAAAATCCTAAATTCTCTCTGTTGATAATCATCTTGAGATGAGGTCGGCTTTCTCAATTAAGCTAAGATGCCTTGCTTCGCCTGTAAAGCAAATCTATCAAATTATCAACTTATTCTTCCTCATTTCTTTCCTTCTTCTTCCTTATTTCCTCTCCGCCTGTATCTATGTACATAACATCTGGTATTAGAGCCATTCTTGAAGATTTCTACATCCACCCCATCTTCCATGACTCATCGTTGAAGCAAAAGGTAGGAAATGTACAACCAGTGCAAGCAGAATTGTCTACGGTTCAAGAGAAGGACGTCATGCTTTATCTGCAACCTCAAGTTATTGTAGATCGGCGGATTCATAAGCATCGGCCCAAGACGCCTTGCTTTGTCCTTAAAGCAAATCTGTCAAATTATCACCCTATTTTATCTATGCCTCCTTTATTTCCTATCTTATTCCCTATTTTCTTCTGCCTGTATCTGTGTACGTAACAAAATGACATTTGTAGTGTTCTCATAGAAGATGCCACAGATCGTTGCTCTTGCTTGTATGACATAATCAGATGGTTGTGTGAATGAAACTAATAGGCAATTTACGTTTTGTGTCGTTCAAATTTTGTAAGCTACTATACCGTGCCTTTTTTCCTCCTTAATTTGCTTCATTTTTTGGGGTGGGGGTGGGGGTGGGGGTGGGGGGGAGTGTGTGTTCAAACGTTTTTACATTTGCAAATCATGATTTGTATAGGGGTCCCTACATATTGTTGATTGGTTTTGAAATTTTCATTTATTGTGACTACAACTAAAGCTATGATCAATCACCTTAAACAACTAAAGCTATGATCCTGATTATTCATCTAGTTGTTGCTATTGTCTTTACTTTTCCAATTCTATAATGGATGCTTCCTAACCAACCTTACAATTATCACACTCCTTTTTTTTGGATGAATAAATAAATTTATACCCAAGGAGAAAAAGAAAATACAAGGGGAAGGGGGGGGGGGGAGACTTAAGCCAACAAGGTGAAGCCATCCCTAGGGGGAACAAAGCAAAAGCTACAAAAAGATACAAAATAAGCAACAACCACCGAGGGGCCTAAAGGAGAACCAGAACAAAGCCACAACAAAGGGGGGGGGGGAAGGAGAGGGGGGAGATCAAGTGGTAGAGGAGGGGGGAGGCATAAGGTTCCAGGAGGAGATTATGTGAGCATTTATGGCAGAAAGGGGGATCGGCCGGGAGCGAATGGAATAGAGGGTTTGGATGTTTGAGGTAACATCAAAGTAGAATATTATGACACTCCTTTACATAGTGGTAATTGAATATTTGTAAGGACTTTTCATACTCATATTCCCTTCAACCAAAATGGTCCTGAATTCCCTCCCTTTGGTTAAGAAAGAAAAGCTTTTCTACACCAAGCTAATAAGCTATGTTTGTGATGCAGTTGCGTGTGAGAAGACTTGGGGTTAATTAAGTACTTTAACTATTTATTTGTTTCCTTATTGTTAGAGTAGGGTGTTGATCAAGTTGGTTGGGAGATTCAATTTTTGTATTTCAGTTGCTAATTTAGGTTAGTTTCTAATGTTATGCTTTGATTTTCCTTCATATAGCCATGTAACACGGAGATTACAGATTTTTGGAATTGAATAATTGTTTTGGTTTGAAACCATGGTTGTGTGAGTGACGCTTACCTCTCTAACCCCCTGTGAAAATCCCTCTTCTTCTTCTTTGTTCTAATCCTTTTCCCTATTTCCCTATTTCCCTATTTCCCTATTTCCCTGCTGTTTATTTTCCTTACCTGGGAATACTCTGTTCTGGGTGATACTACCAGGTTCAGGACGAGGTTTCACTGATTCATCAGTTTGAGTTGATTAGCTTAGAGGAGGCCTTGGTTGTAGGTTCCTTTCCCTTTGGCGAAATAACTCCCCAAAGTCCCAGCTGCAAAGCCTTCCTCCAACCTGAGATCAAAATCAAGTTAGAGGCCTGAACTAAAGGTTACCGCAAGGCCAAGTTGCAAGTTCTTCTCTCAATGCTCTCTCTCTCTCTCTCTCTCTCTCTCTCTCTCTCCTGGAATTTCAAGTCCAACCGATGAGTTTGGAGAAGTTCTCTCCTTTGAAGGTTGCTGGTCTTCTGCTACTGTTCCTTTGTGTCGTAAAGTGTGGTGTCTTAAACCTTTAATCCTTATTTTCCTAAAGTGCCCTGATTTTTTATACCTATTCTGATTTGTCCTTATGTTAATTCGTTTTCCTAATTTGTCCATGGCTATACGTTACACACACAAACCACCTTTTGCTTCCTCTTAGTTAAGTTCCATCTAATTACAAAACTGCCACTCCTTTATAAATTTCTACCTATTTACAGAATTGCCACCTTCTTTAGAAACTTGAGTTTATTTAGTGTTCTACCATTTGTTATCAAACACTTGGACGGGCCTATAAGTGATCCGATTCCGGTTTTGGAACTCGGATCCACTTCAGTTACCAGAAAAAAAAAAGATAGAAGAAAAGGACGAGACAAAAGGCCAAATGAAGTAATTTTCTAATCAAACACGGAATATGATTATGGGTTTTGGGGAAAAGCAATAAATTGGTATGCATTGGCAGCAAAAGCAGAGTTTTGATCTCTGAAACTGTACAAGCATACAGGAAAACTTCAAGTTCTCAGCGCCAACATTCTTGACACGGCTTGACTGAATCAATTAGGAGATTACAAAATTAGGCTTCACATGATATAGTTTCCGAAAACCAGTCAGTGATTGATAAAGAGGGGGAAAGAATATCTAAAATTGCGTGTGTGTAGGGTTTTAGATTGTAATGCACCTCAGAAACAATAATCAGATAGGGAAAATCATGGAGATAGAGATGGTAGGGAGGGAGAATATCAAGGTTGGGCCGTCAGAGAGAGAGAGAGAGAGAGAGAGAGAAGGTGCACCTTCGTTCAGCTGTCTTCTTCGTTGTGAGAGGTGTGTTATGCTGTGTGATGCCAGGTTTTGAGAGTTTGGGAGAGATTTGTAAGCTTGCCGATGAGGCACAACTGGCTTGGGATCACCAACCAAAGAGAACTGTTAGGTTTTGAGAGTTTGGGAGAGATTTGTAAACTCGCCAATGAGGCACAACTGGCTAGAGATCGCCAACCAAAGAGAACAAAGGTAGAGGAAGTTGATTGGATTTGCTTGCTCCCCCTTTTCAACTTCGCCATAGTCGAGGATGAAACCAGAGGTAGGAGATGAAGACAAAAGGGTATAGAGGTAATCTCACCCTATAGTAAGGGTATTTTTCCATTTAGAGATTTATTATTAGGTGACGTCATCACATAGTAAAGCCAACCTAACGGGCACCAATGGATTGGTTATTATTGTTAGAATCTTCAAAACGTGAGAGGGGCGTAATTGCTGAAAAAATGGATGTAAAAATGTAATCAGGAAAAGTTGAGGGGAGGGGACGTAATATTCCCAATAAACTCATTACCAAGGAGACAAAAATACAGGGACTCCCCAAGAGAAGGGGAGAAGGAAGACAACAATACACAACTAAATCTATCCCTTAGCTAGGAGCGGCATGGGGAAGGAACAACAATACAAAGCTAAACCCAGCCCTCAGCCAAGAGCGGCATGGGAAGAGGTGCAAGGATAAGGAAGGCTGAGGCCCCAGGAATCCATAATAAGACTATTGCTAGGGGGGTCGCACCGTTAGGAGACCACAATTAACTTGTTTCTGATGTCAAAGGTGATGGTGGCCCAAATTTGCTAGAATGATCTGGACATGGAGGTCGATCTTATGAGATTGTGCTCCAACCAAATATGGTAGATAGCATCACCAAAGGCAAGCTTACCCACTACATCACAGTTAGAGTTATTGGTAAAGAACATGTCCACCTGATTCTGTTCTCTATCAAAGGGAAAAATCCTTCTCCAAGGCCAACATTTGGCAAGAAGCCCTTTCCAAATAGGGGAGGAAAAGAGGCAAGCGAAGAAGAGATGGTCCACATCTCCTAGGGTGTTCCAACAAAGAGAACAAATGGGGGAAGCAGGAATTTGTCTCTGAATAAGGAAGGACTATGTTGGGAGGGAACGGGTGGGGGCTCTCCAGGCAATGAAGATGTGATAAGGGATGTGCCCCTTAAACTAGACCAGTTTGCTCCAAGGGATCATGAGCCCTGAGCCTTGATGAGGTAGCAAGCAGACTTGAGCTGAAGAGGCCCGTGGAGGAAGCAAACCAAATAACAATATCGCCACTACCTTTGGGCCTTCTGATGATAGTTGGTAGAGCATCCCAAATGACTAATTGGCAGGGGGGAGGGGGAAGAGGCCGACGAGGCTCAACAATCCTGAATAAGAATGTCTGAGACCATGGCCAATTGTTTGAAGCTCAAAATTTATCTGGATATGTCATCGACTATGTGGATGAGAATCCCCAAGGGGTATTAGTGATCCAACCAAAGTCGAGTGGTAGCACCATATCTTCAATTCAGAATTTAGGGCTTGTATGGAAATGTTAAAAAACAAAAAAACAATTCTGGTGCTTTGTAGTTTTTTGGAACAAATCTTGTATGTGACGTTCGATCTATTTTTGTGTTTTTTTTTTGGAGTGAACTGGCTAAAACAAATCTTAGTTGGAACACTTTTGAGAAACAACTAAAAAAATCTCAAAAAAAGAAAAAAAGGGACAAAAGTGACATGAGGGTGAAATTTTTATGAGTCTCACGACTTCGAACTCTCAAGCCTCTCGACACACTCACCACCACCACTACTGCCAATGCCACCACAACTACCCCTACTGTCACCACCACACCTCCACTATTGCCACTAGCACCACCACATCACCACTACCGCCACCGCCATTGCCATTGCCATTGCCATTGCCATTGCCATTGCCATTGCCATTGCCATTGCCATTGCCACCACCACCAAACCGCCACTGCTACCACCGCCACGCCGCCACTGCTACTGCTACCACCACCACCACCACCAGCTCCACCACCCGCCGCTACCACTATTGCCACCACCACCCCTCAACTACCGCCACCACCACCATCTCCAATGCAACTTCACCACCACAACCACTGCCACCATTGCCACCTCCAATGCAACTTCAACCACCACCACCACCACGTTCGACCCTGTCGCCACCTCCGCCACCACCTCCACTAGAAGAAACACTTCTGTCAATATGCATCCCATACGTGTTTCTGTTCTTCTGTAATGGCAGAATTAATTTTTTTCCAGCTTGTCCAGACAACATTTGTTGATACAAAATTACTCCAAAATATCAACAACACAAAAAGTCTGTTTCTAAATTTGACCCTAAAGGTAAGAATCTGAATTTCGAAATCTTTTTGTAGACCTGGAGGCATTTGAAGAAGCGAGGGCAGTCTAAATGGAGTCATTCTGAAGAAGTCTAGAACATACCTGGTCAACCCAATGCTTTTCTTCTTGGCAGCTAGTTTCTAGATCAGCTTGAGAATACCGGAAATGTTAACATCTTTTATTCTCCTCAGACCAAGGTCCCCTCATCTTTGGGCAGGCAAGCAGAGGCCCAACTGATAGGATGAAGGAAGTTGGCAGTGTGCCTTTCCAGAGGAAGGCACACATAAAGGACTTGAGCTTCTTGGGGCAGCCCAAATATATCGGATCAGTAAATGTCAGAGGAGTAGGGCACCGATTTGATTAGTACGAATGACATAGGAGAGAAGCTTGCCCTTCCAAAGTTGGAGCCTCTTGTGTAGAAGATCCAAGCTTGGGGAACAATGGTGGGCTGACAACTTGGAGGGGATCAAGGGCAGGCCCATATAGTTGACCAGGAGACGGCCTAAGGAAAACCTTGTTTCTCCTTCAGGGAAAGCTTATCAACCTTAGATACACCAGCCAAGTATAAGTGAGACTTCAGGTGTTGATACAAAGGCTCGACATGCCTTCAAAGAGGTGCAAACAAGCCATTATAGCCTTAATAAAATGGTGTTGGCCTTGGAAACGATCGTGAGATCATTAGCAATGGCCAAATGAGAAATCCTGAGGGCCTTACATTTTAGTAGAGGAGAAATGAGCTGCTGGTCCGTTATTGGTTGGATGAGTATGGAAAGGACTTCAAGGATTAAAGTGAAAATGTAGGGGGAAAGGGGGCAACCTTGACGAATGCCTACTGAAGAGGCAACGTAGCTAGTAAGGATACAACTGTCAAGCACCACCAAGTGGGCTGAAGAGTTGCAGTGGAATATCCAGTTGACAAAGTGATGGAGGGCCGGTAGGGAAGGGAATAAATCCTTGAGATGGGTCTCAAAGTTGCAGAGGAGAGGTAGAAATCGCACTAAGAAAAGGGGGGGTGGAAACAAGAATCGCCCACGCCCACAGGCTTCACAAACATTCAACTCCATTCATATTTTCTATTCTCTGATTTGTTAAATGGTGACAACCATTATATAGGGAAAATAAAGACATAAAAAGGGAACCAACTGAAATAGAAAACTACCATAACTAAGCAAACCGACTCTACTAAGACTCTAAATTGTACGTGAACCTATCTTGCAAAAATAAAGTGAATAAAATCAAATAAAAACCAATCTTCCTAAGTAAGGTAAATTCCTAAAATCCTACTAGACCCAAAAATAGTATGGATCTGGTTCATCTCTGTCCAGAAACCCAGATGGGTATGGATCGATCCATGGGTGTGCATCTGCATTAACTCCCCCGGTGTTGAGAAAAACTTGTCCACGATTTTTGTAGAATGGGATAATCAACACCAATCCATAGGCATCCATCCTTGCCTTTATAAAGTCACCATTGAAACCATAATCGAATGCTATGAAATCCACGATGCGAAATTCATTGGAATAGTGACTTGAAAAAATAAAATCTACCAGTTCACGGAAGAGATCAACCAATTTAAATTTTCCCACACGTTGATTTTCTATTTCCAACGGCATCATATTTTTCTTCCATGATTAGTGTAATGTAAAAGTAGGTTATGCTAGGTAAACAACTTCCAATATGTGAAGCTCAAACCAATTTCAAATCTGATCACTCTAATTAGCCTAACAGAAACCAGAAATAGTAGAAGATTCAAGGGAAAAGAAATTTAGAAGATCAAACCTGTCCCGCAAGAACCAGAATTAACCCCAAACAATTACTGGCAGTAGCAGGGAAACAAATCAGCAGCAGAATCAACAACAGAAATCAATCCCGGACAGAAATGGGTCTCGGCCAGAACAGGAGAGGTCTGTGACAGGGATTCGACTGTGCAGCAGGGCTTGATTCCTTGATCGATTGTACCCTTCAAACAGTCCTTAATTCCTGCAGATGGTTTCTAGAACTACAGAATAGAGGTTGAGAAACCAGACCCTGTCGCTACTCCTGCAATCCCTTGCTTCCGAGACAAACGATTGCTGACTTGGGCCTTTTGTTGTTCTGCAATTCGACTCTGTTTGACCTCCAATCGGTGCTTCAAAATACTCCCAGGTCTCTCTCTCACAAGCACAAATAAAGAAGAAAATAAAGAAAAGAAAATAGAATAAATGGAGGGTTGAGAAAGTGAAAGAGAATAATGGAATGGGTATCTCACCTCTTAGGTTTTGGGTATCACGCCCCTCAAGGATTTAGGCATCTCACCTCTCAATAACAGTCTTTCAGCCAAAGAGTATTCACTCAATAAATTCATTAATCAAGTCTCCTTCAATTACAATCAGTTAGCCTCTTAAATAGGCACAACAACTCCTTCATAATAGAAGGTTACAAAAATAGGAAAGTAGCAAGAAAAGGAAAGTAAGTAACTAGGAAACTAACCGTTAGAGATATTAGTTATGTTACTCTAAGGGCAGTATTGTAATTTATCTCATTATGTTTTCCAATGTCAAGCATAAAAGGAGAGATAGGCAGTGGGGAAAGAAAAGAGATCTCATTAGTAGCCTTTTCACCTCCATTATGCTCTCCCTGAAAAGGATGCTGAGGAGAGGCAAAAAAAGGTGCAGACTCAAGGAAGGTGACATCTTGAGAGAGAAACCTTCGTCTGGAATAAGGATGATAGCACTTGTATCCCTTAGTAGTGGAGGAGTAGCCAAGAAAGATACATTTAAGTGCCTTGGGGTCCAGTTTAGTCCGAGAAGACTTATTAACATGGACATAACAAATACACCCGAACACTTTGGGTGGAAAAGAGAAAGAAGAAGACTAAGGAGACAAGATGTCCAAGGGAGTTTTGGAGCCAAGGAGTTGTGTAGGCATACAGTTGATCAAATAAGTAGCAATAAGAACATCAGACAAAAAAGTTTTAGGAACATGCATGCCAAAGAGAAGACTCCTACTGACCTCTAACAAATGGCGGTTTTTCCTCTCAACTACCCCATTTTGTTGGGGTGTGTCAACACAAGCTAGCTGATAGATAATGCCATGGTCAGTAAAAAAGTGTTGAAGACCACCCTATATATACTCCCCCCTTTGTCAGAACGAACAATTTTAATTTTGGTGTCAGATTGTGTACATACCATATGATAAAATTTTTTAAAGGCATCATACACATCACTCTTGTGCTTCATCAGAACAGTCCAAGTAGCACGGGAAAAATCATTAACAAAAGAAACAAAGTAACGAAAATCAAGTAAAGAAGTAGTAGTGGAAGGCCCCCAAACATCAGAGTGCACAATATAAAAAGGAACAATCGATCTATTACCATGATAAGGATATAAGGAACGACAATGTTTAGCAAAAATACACGGTTCACAATGAAAGACATGAGAATTAGGAAAAGAAGTAAATAAATGAGGTAACTGTTTCTTTATAACAACAAAAGATGGATGCCCCAAACGTTGGTGCTACAACATCACAGAATACACAGAACTGCTATCAGTACGTCCATATGAAATAACCTAGAAGGGGGGTGAATAGATTATACTAGTGGAATTTTGACTCTTTTTGAAGTACTGTCTCAAGTGTGATTGTAAATAAGAAATGCGGAATAAAATAGAACAAGCACAATCACACAACACTAAGAATTATAGTGGTTCGACTCGATCCGAGTCTAGTCCACTCCCTACAAGAATCCTCTTGTAAGGTATTCCATTAGTTCTCCATTTCAGTACGGTAGGTAGGGAAGAAAACCTTTACAATCTTTTTCACGGATAAGAGTATCCTTACAAATCTCCTTTACAGGCAGAGAGACGCTTTTACAATCTCTTTTGGAGGGAGAGATACACCTTCCTTTTTTAGGATAAGAGAATCCTTACAACCCTAAGTACAGTCTAGAATTGTAAAAACAAAAATAAATAAGGAGTAGTGGAATAAGAGGAATACCTCAAGTGTGGTGCAAATGATAAGAATGAGAGATGAATGATGCACCTTTTGTAAAGTCATCTCTCATGGCTTTGACTTGCACAAGAGAGAGTGGAGGACTTGATTGAGACTTGAACTTTTTGTTGGGATTAGAATAGTCGAACAACTCAAGTAGGATAGAATAATCTTAATGACTCTTGAATGCTTACAATAATGCTCTTTCTTAATTGATATTTAATTTCGAGCAGCTAGGGTATTTATAGGTGAGCTTAGTGAAGCATTTTAGGCAGGAAATCAGGCTCTAACGGTCGTATTTTGGGACCACCGGTCGACCGCCATTGGTAGCCGGTCGATCGGAAAGAGCTGTTGAGGTAAAAACTAGCTGTTGGAGATTTTTTAGGGAGGCACCCATCGACCGGGACTTTCAACCGGTCGACCGGCTATGGTCTCAACTGTTTCAGTCGACCAGTTTTCTATCCGATCGACCGCCAGCTTGACAGATTCTGTTATGTCAGAATTCTGTCATACTGACCTGTCGTTGGTGATTTGACCATAACTTTTTGATCCGACTTCGGATTAACCTAAAACTAGTTGTGTGGGAATCGTGACTCAATTTCCTACCATTTTTACGAAGGTCCATTTCCTAATATTAACTCTAAGGTTACCCAAAATGCGCTTGAGTCAGGTCAATCTGTTTTCACAGAGTTTTACTGGAGCATATTGCACTCTACCACCTAAGGTCATTCTAGTATGATGCATGAGGTGCGTGCATATGCAATGTGTGTACAAATTACAAAATATATTTTTGATCCTATGGTCTTCATCTTGGGTCTTGATGTCTTCATCATCTTGGGTCTTGATGTCTTCATCTTCGATCTTGAATGTCTTTATTATCTTGGGTCTTGAATGTCTTTAAGCTTCAAGGTCATGTCTACATGAGTTCAAACCTTGATGTCTTGATTCGACCCTTCTAAGTGTTTCTTCAAACTAATTACACTTTCTTCGAGCTAATCACATTTTATCAAACCAAGTTAAAGACGTTTGTTTGTTTGTTAACACCAAAACTTAGTAAGGAGTGTGGACATGTTTCCCAACAATCTCCCCTGTTTTGGTGATGACAAACAAACACAGGCAATATAACCAAATACAAGAAATGACAGTAACACAGTGTACAGTTCAATAAGATATTTTAATTCAGTGCCAGAAAAAGTAAACAAAGATAGATACTTGTCATTTGCAGAAAGAGTAAACAAAGATAGATATTATGTTTCTCCCCCTTTTGTCAACTGTAAAAAGGGAATCAAAACTACACAAGATATTAAAATGCTCCCCCTGAGTATGTGCCAAAAAAATTAGACTAACATAACACAGAAAATAACCATAGGTTCAACGTTGTATCTCAGAGTATTTCAGCAAAAAGTAACAGGAAAGACTAAAAACAAAGACTAAGTTCCACATGATAAAACAGAATAAGAGTTTATCGGTAAAGTAAAATTATATAAAATGAGTAAGGACTCCTAATCCATTGCATCCTCATCCTCTGCGTCCTCCTCTTCTTCTTCTTCTCCGTTCATCTTCATCTTCCTCGTCTTCGCGTAGGAGCTTGAGAATCTCATTCTGCTTTGTTTCCATCTTCACCAATTGGGCAAGGATGATGTTCCCAACCTGCTGAAGATCGGCAACGGTCGCATAGGCTGACGTATCATCACTTCCTTGTTGCTGTGGCTAGTTGGGTCTAGCATAAGTTTTTTTGGAGCTAGTGGTCTTCTTGGGAAGGAGGTGCATCTTGCGGAAAGTGAAAATATTGATCTCTCGAGGAAAATGTTCAAATGATTCACCAGAGAAATCCACATGAAAGTGGTCCAGGATTTGGCAAATCATCCTTCTATAGGAAAGATTTCCCTTTTGAAGTTTGTCACCATGGATAATTATGGTTTTGAGCAGAATGTAAGGAAGATTGATGCTCACAGTTTTGCAGACACAGCAGGTGAGATAAGCATGGAATGGTGAGACCTCATCTCTATAACCACTTTTTGGTAGGATGTTGTAGGTGGTGATGAGATTTACAATCCTCCCTATATCGGTGAGTTCCTTAGCCTTAATTTTGTGAGTATTAGCATATTCCTTCATGATGCTAGAGTACACACAATTAGCATTCATGAATTGTTCTATATAGGTCTTGGGTTGGTAGTATTTGAGTTCCCTTGCCACAGAGATGTCTAGGATTTCTCCCAACATCAGAATGTCTATATCTATAGGAACTCCCTTAATATGGGAATGGACTAGAAGGTTGTCACCTTCGCCAGAGAAGGTAAGGTTGCAAAAGAACATTTTGACTAGGTGGGGATAACAGTTGAACTCTAGTTTGGGAGTGTTGCCCCATCCCAAAGCATCAAAGAGGTATTTGATGTCATACTTAGACAAAGAGTCGGAATTGATGGTTCTACCTTCCGTTTTCCCTTTTGAGCGATTGTCTTCTTGGCTTTGTGTGGGCGGTGGGCGGTGAGAGTCCATGATGATGAAGGGCGTAAGAAGAGAAGAGATGCAAGGGTTTTTGAGAGGGAAGGGAAAGGATATTGAGAGATCTAGGTTAGAAATGGGTTCTAAGCTAGGGTTTTGGGAGAGGAATAGTAGAAATAGGGTTTTAGGCTAAATGGGGTTTTTAAAATGAGACAAAATGGTTCAAAAAATCGATTTTAAAGGAGTTCAGAATCGAGTTTTCGGGGCGCTGGTCGACCGGTAGATGGTGGCGGTCGACCAGAAGATTTGAGGCGGTCGATCGGAAGATTCCAGAATTGCCTGAAAACCTAGAAAATTGTGAATTTTGAAGGGGTTTCTCAAGTCTGGGCTTTTGGAATAAATATGCATGAAAGAATGTTTAATCTTTCAACCAAATGGGTTGCAAATTCCAAACTCCTTCCTTAGTAAACTAAAACGCTCTTCACCTAGTGATTTAGTGAATATATTTGCGAGTTGTTTCTCGGTTTCAATGTATTTTAGAGAAACATCGCCATTTTGAATGGTGTCTCGTAGAAAGTGGTGTCGAATAGCAATGTGCTTTTCCCTTGAGTGTAAAATGGGATTTTTACTCAAGTTTATGGCACTGGTGTTATTGCACATGATTGGGTAAGATTCGAAACTCACTCCAAGGTCTTGGAGAGTTTGCTTCATCCAAAGGATTTGGGCACAACATCTACCAGCTATAACATATTCGGCTTCGGTGGTAGATAGAGCGACGGAGTTTTGTTTCTTGCTAAACCAAGAGATAAGGTAAGAGCCGAGAAAGTGACAGGTACCACTGGTACTTTTTTTGTCGATATGGCAGCCTGCGAAGTCAGCATCTGAAAAACTGACTAAGTTAAGGGGTTGGTTTTTGGGTACCGTAACCGAACATCACAAGTGTTTTTCAAATATTTTAAAATTATTTTTACAGTTGAGGTGAGATTTCTTAGGATTAGCTTGAAACCGAGCACATGCACATACACTGTACATGATTTCAGGTCTACTTGCCGCTAGATATAGAAGGCTCCCAATCATGCCTCTATATCTAGTTACATCCTCCGAAATGCCATCTTCATCCTTGGTTAGTTTTAAGGATGAGCTCATCGGAGTGTTTGAAGATTTTTGACTGTTAATGTCAAATTTCTTTAGCAACTCCTTAGTGTACTTGCTTTGGTTTATGAAAATTCCATTAACAGTTTGTTTTATTTGAAGTCCAAGGAAGAAATTTAACTCTCCCATCATACTCATTTCAAATTCATTGCTCAGCTTGCTACTGAAATCAGTACACATCCTCTCGTTGGTTGAGCCAAAGATGATATCATCTACATAGATTTGAACAATGAGTATGTCATTCTTCAAGTTCTTCACGAACAGGGTTGTGTCAATCCTCCCCCTTGAGAAGCCACTTTCTATCAAGAAAGTACTTAATCTCTCATACCAAGCTCTAGGAGCTTGTTTAAGGCCATACAGGGCTTTCTCAAGTCTATAGACATGGTTTGGAAACTTAGGGTCTTCAAAACCAGGGGGTTGAGCTACATAGACCTCTTCTTGAATGTATCCATTCAAGAAGGCACTTTTGACATCCACTTGATATAGTTTAAAGTCCTTGTGGCATGTAAAAGCTAGTAGCATTTTAATGGACTCTAACCTTGCTACTGGTGCATAGGTTTCATCATAGTCTATTCCCTCTTGCTGATTATACCCTTTGGCTACTAGTCTCGCTTTGTTTCTTACTATGTTCCCATCTTCATCCAGTTTATTGCGAAAGACCCACTTAGCACCAATGATGGTGTGGTGGTTAGGTTTTGGGACAAGTTCCCATACCTTGCTTCTTTTAAACTGGTGAAGCTCCTCTTACATAGTAATAATCCAATCACTGTCTTTTAGTGCTTCTTCTATGTTCTTGGGTTCGATCCTCGAGATAAATGCAGTGTGATTGCATACCTCTCGGGTTTTAGATCTAGTTTGGATTTTTCCATTTAGATCCCCTATAATGTTTTCTAAGGGATGATTTCTATGAGGGATGACTTCCTTAGGAAGTGTTTATACTTTTTCGATGGTAACATCATTAGAATCATCAAGAGAGATATCATTAACCTTGTTCTTAAGCTCATCAAACATGGTATCATCATCAACAACAAGAGATTTGTTTAAGTTATTAGGCAATGATTCATCAAATCGTACATTCATAGATTCTTCAACCATTAATTACTTTTTCTTAAAATCTCTATATGCCCTACTGTTGAGTGAATATCCTAAGAATATTCCTTCATCAGATTTCGCATCAAATTTTTCAAGATAGTTTTTAGTGTTTAAGATGAAACATTTACACCTAAAAACTCTGAAGTAGTCTACTTTTGGCATTTTACCAAAGTACAGTTCATAAGGGGTTTTGGAAAGTAAAGGTCTGAGAATTATCCTATTTAGTACATAACAAGCTGTATTTACAGCTTCAGCCCAAAAGTACTTAGGCAAGGAATACTCATTGAGCATAGTCCGAGCCGTCTCTTGTAGTGACCTGATTTCCTTTTAACAACCCCATTAGATTAAGGCATTCTAGGAGCAGAGAAATTATGGTCAATTCCATACTTGTTGCAATATAAGTCAAATTGACTTATATTGTCAAATTTTTCTCCATAATCACTACTCACAGAGGTTATTGTATACCCTTTCTGATTTTGCAGTCTATTACATAGAGTTGCAAATTCATCGAAGGCATCATTTTTGTTTTTCAGAAAAACAGTCCAAGGGTATCTAGAGTAGTCATCAACTATCACAAAGGTATAATTTTTACCACTCATACTAGATACATTGATAGGTCCAATTAAGTCTAAATGAAGTAGTTTCAATAGTCTAGAGGAAGAGACTATTCTTCGACTTGTGGGAGACTTTGGTTTGTTTGCCTTTTTGACAAGCATCACAGAAATTGTCTATTTTATACTTGATTTTAGGGAGGTTCCTCACAAGATCCTTGGATGCAATGATTTGAATCAACTTGACATTTACATGTCCAAGTCTTCTATGCCATAATGATGACTCACTATGGTTAGAAACCAAGCATGCATTCAAGGAACTTGATTCGTCAAGCATACAAACATAGATATTGTTTTTCCTAGACCCTTTTAGAATTAGATTTTCATTTGCATCTTTAATGCAACAATGAGAGACATTAAATTCTACTTTGTATCCAATGCTACATAACTGACTTACACTTAGGAGGTTATAATTTAGATTTTTCACAAAGTAAACATCTGAGATTGAAATACCTCCAAGTTTTATTTTTCCAATACCAGCAATTTTTCCTTTGTTGTCATCTCCAAAGGAGACCCATCCTCCGTCGTAGTCCCGTAAGCTTGAGAATAGGTTCTTGTTGGATGTCATGTGTTTGGAGCATCCACTATCGATTACTCATTCGGCTTCCACCTTATTCTTCAAGCAAACCTATAACAGAAATTTAATCGTACATTGGTCCCCATAATCTCATGGGTCCATTATTGTAGAGTCAAACTTTCCTACTGGAACCCAAATGGTTTTGTACTTTTTAGGTCTTTGGTTCTACCTTTGGGATGACTTTGGGTTTCTTTAGGTCTCTTTGGGTCCTTTGATGTTCATAAGATCCATTTGATCTTTGAGGAGTATAGTATTTTTGAGGTCTATAGGATCCTTGGTTTTGGTATTTCCCTTGTGGTCTGTAAGTCTTCCGAGGGTAGTTCTCATACCCTTGGTATTGTCTTTGGGGTCTCTCAATAGAGTATTCTCTTTGAGGTTGGGATTTTCTATACCTAGGCATAGGTCTAGAGTCTTCTTGAGACCTATATTGCCTTCTTAGGGGCGTGTTATAGTAGGCATGGCTAACTCTTGGTTTCTCAGTTTGAGAGTTGGGGTTCTTTCTTTTCTTAGAGTGACTGGTTTATGGAATGTCCTGTCTTTTTGCAAAATCCACATTTGATGTAAGAGGTGGATGGTTGGTTTCTTTGGTCACCCCTTATTGGATTCTCACTTTGGTCTCTTTCATTTGGACCTTTCCTTTGAGATCCAAGAAGATTGTCAAGGTTCCTTTGCCCTTGGGTGAAGGTGCAAAGGGTGGAGTTCAACTTGAAGTTTTCTTTCTTCAGTTCACTCACCTTTGAGGTTAGTGCATTCACTCTCTTATTGAGTGCGTCAACCTCTTTTTCAAGTTCATTCTTATCAGACTCTAATTTGAGACTTTCTTCATACAAGGCCTCGAAGGCTTCTTGAAGTTCCTCATTAGAGTCCCTTATTAAGGATTAAGGTTGAGTTTGACATACCTCTTGTTCTTCATCTCCGATAGTCATCAAGGCGAGGTTGGTGACTTCTTCAAACTCGCTTTTCTCCACTTCATCATTTGAGTCCCATGTGGTTGTGGGCATTCGGTTCTGAAGTGTCCAGGCTTTCTGCACTTAAAACATACTATATCTTTGGAAGAGATTTCTCTAGGTTTAATTTTAGATTTACCTTTTTCCTCATAGGATTTGTCTCCGTAGGATTTGTTCTTGTGTTGAAATCTTCCTTTCTTTTTGAGGAACTTGTTGAACTTTTTCGTGATGAGTGAAATTTCTTTTTCCATATCGAATTCTTCATCTTCTTCATCATCGCTTACTTCTTTGATAGTCTGAGATGACTTTAGAGCTATGGTTTTCTTTTTGTTCTCAGGATTTGGTTTGTCGGCATTCAACTCTACTTCATGAGTTTGTAGAGATACAAGCAAGTAGTTCAAAGAAATTTTTGTCAAGTCTTTGGCTTCTTCTATTGCTGTTTTCTTGGGTCTCCAAGCTGCAGGTAAGGCTCTTAAGATTTTCTTGACTTTTTCAGCGTTAGTGTAAGTTTTACCTAAACTTTTGAGACTGTTCACAATGTCAGTAAATCTTGTAAACATAGAAGTTATTGACTCATTTTCTTTCATAAAGAAGGATTCGTAATCAGAAACAATTTGGTCTACCTTTCTTTCCTTTACCTTTGCTGTACCTTCATGTGTGATAAGAAGCATATCCCAAATCTCTTTTGCTGTGTCACATGCTATGACTCGGTTGAACTCTTGTTCGTTGAGGGCACACTGAAGGAATATGATTGCATGGAAGTTGTACTGGATGAGAGTGATGTTTTCAGCTGTCCGTTCCCCTTCATCTTTTGGTACTGTTTTTCCATCAACTATTTTGGTGATGGTGTATGGTCCATTCTCTATGGCTCTCCATACAAGGATGTTGTGACCACACAGTTTTTGAATCTGCACTTCCAGAAGGAAAAGTTTTCTCCATTAAAGTAAGGGGTTCTCGAGGCGTTCGTGCCTTTTGGTGGTCCTTGGAATGTGGCCATGGTCTTTGACTCACTTTTAAGACAATATAGTCTTAAATAAATTGAGCTCTTGCTCTGATACTAATTGAAATAACCTAGAGGGGGGTGAATAGGTTATACTAGTGGAATTTTGACTCTTTTCGAAGTACTGTCCCAAGTGTGATTGTAAATAAGAAATGTAGAATAAAATAGAACAAGCACAATCACATAACACCGAGAATTATAGTGGTTCGATTCAATCCAAGTCTAGTCCACTCCCTACAAGAATCCTCTTATAAAGTATTCCATTAGTTCTCCCTTTAAGTATGGAAGGTAGGGAAGAAAACCTTTACAATCTTTTTCACGGATAAGAGTATCCTTACAAATCCCCTTTACAGGCAGAGAGGTGCCTTTACAATCTCTTTTGGAGGTAGAGAGACACCTTCTTCTTTTTAAGATAAGAGAATCCTTATAACCCGAAGTATAGTCTAGAATTGTAAAAATAGAAATAAATAAAGATTAGTGGAATAAGAGGAATGCCTCAAGTGTGGTGCAAATGATAAGAATGAGAGATGAATGATCCACCTTTTGTAAAGTCCTCTCTTATAGCTTTGACTTGCACAAAGAGAGTGGAGGACTTGATTGAGACTTGAGCTTTTTATTGGGATTAGAATAATCGAACAGCTTAAGTAGGATAGAATAATCTTAATGACTCTTGAATGCTTACAATAATGTTCTTAATGCTCTTTCATAATTGATATTTAATTAAGAGCAGCTAGGGTATTTATAGGTGAGCTTGGTGAAGCATTTTAGGTAGAAAATCAGGCTCTAACGATCGTATGCTGGGACCACCGATCGACCGCCATTGATAGTCGATTGACCAAAAAGAGCCATTGAGGTAAAAACTAGCCGTTGGAGATTTTCCAAGGAGACACAGGTCGATCGGGACTTTTAACACGTCGATCGGCTATAGTCTCAGACTGTTCCGATCGATCAGTACTTCCATCTGGTTGACCACCAGATTGGCAGATTCTATTATATTAGAATTCTATCATACTGACCTGTCATCGGTGATTTGACCATAACTTTTTGGTCCGACCTCGGATTAACCCAAAACTGGTTGTGTGGGAATCATGACTCGATTTTCTATTACTTTTATGGTAATCATGACTGAATTTTCTACAACTTTTACGGAAGGTCCATTTCCTAATATTAACTCTAAGGTTACCCAAAATGCCCTTGAGTCAGGTCAATCTATTTTCACAGAGTTTTACTAGAGCATATTGCACTCTACCACCTAAGGTCATTCTAGTATGATGCATGAGGTGCGTGCATATACCATGTGTGTAAAAATTACAAAATATATTCTCTTTCCTATGGTCTTCATCTTGGGTCTTGATGTCTTCATCTTCGGTCTTGAATGTCTTTATTATCTTGGGTCTTGAATGTCTTTAAGCTTCAAGGTCATGTCTACGTGAGTTCAAACCTTGATGTCATGATTCGACCCTTCTAAGTGTTTCTTCAAACTAGTCACACTTTCTTCAAGCTAATCACATTTTATCAAACCAAGTTAAAGACATATGTTTGTTTGTTAACACCAAAACATAGTAAGGAGTGTGGATAGGTTTCCCAACATTCTCCAATATCTACCTGGCCTGCGCTAGTTCTAATGGATCTAGAATTAGATAGTCAGTGTTGTCCTAGATACCGATTTAAATAATTTTCTTCAGTGTTATTTTTCCTTTGGGATTGGGTCTTTGGTGTGGTTTCTTCTCTGCTGATGGCAATGCCGAAGGTGGAGTAGTCTCCCTCTGAGCCCAATTGAGGGTCTTTATTTACCCTAGTTGTATATTCTCTTCTTTTTTTTTTTCTCTATTTTAGTACATATGATTTCTTAGTGGAAAAAAGAAAATTATGAAGCAAGAACACATTCCTCTCAGATTTAAGAATTGAAAATTAAGTTTTTATTTTAATTTTCTTGTCTTTAGTGTACTGCTAATGGCAATGCCAAAGGTGGAATCTTAGAAAAAGTGGAATCTTTTGTTTGATTGGCTTGCATCCTGTTGATGGCAATGCCTAAGGTGAAATTCAAATCAATACATTTTTTGCTCTTTGGGGATGCCTATTCGTTAATCCTATACATCTTGATATAATAACCTAATATCTTTTGCTGATAGCTAGAAAAAAAAATTTATATGTATAAGGTCATTTTGCATTTAAATGATTTTTTGCATGCAATTTTTAAGCATTTTCTAGCATTAGGGTATCTTTTCCCATTTTCCCACCCAACTTAACATTTGCTGTTGGAATGGGATTGTTAGTGTCCTTATCTATGGGTTCAAGTCGAAGCCCAGCCCAACCCCAAGTTGTCACAACAATATCCCGACCGGGCTGCGTTTTCCCTGGGAGTGTGGCCAAAAATGGGATTCTGTGCAAGAGGTTGAGGTAACTTCTTATTTTTTACGTGGGATAATATTTTTTGTCCAGGAGTGTATGGAATGTGTAAGATTTTGTTTATCAAAAGTATAGGTCTTGGCAAAGTCATAAGATCATATGGGGCTTGACACCTGCCCACTGTCAGAAGGTCAAGGAAATTGCCGAACTGATTACAGGGGAGTCGACGACCGAAACCGCTGTATCTTACTCGTGAAGATAATGAAATTATCCGTGAGGCTAGCAAATGGAGCCCTGAACTAACTACTACTTATGAAGCATGAAAGGCGATCAAATTTGAATTCCCATAAATGGTTTTACCCGTCCCACCCTATGAAAGGTGGAGATACCCACCCTGTTGATGATTCAAAGGTGTGATGTAGCCCTTATATTCCAGGACAGAAAACATTCTCCTTTTCTATATCATAACTCAAGAGCCAACCTGAGATCAGAAAACCCAGCTCAACCTAGCTGGATTTATGATGAACCCACTAAGAATCCTAATTTTATTTTTTGACAAGAAAAATGTCGGCAAATTATTAACCATTCATCAAATTCGGCATCCATGTAAGCCTTAGTGGTTTAGTTGGCCTATTGGTAGTTCAAACTTAAAACAGTAAGAGCGTGGTGGGTGGGAGTGTGGGACAACCCAAAAAAGTTGGGAGAAAAAAAAATGGTTTAAGGGGGTGTTCTCCCTAAATAAAAAAAGATCCCCTTACACCGGGCCCCAAATAAAAATTGAATGAACATGGTAGTCTCAATGTGTTATGCGTAGGATCGAATTCGGATCGGATGTGTTTGGATCCGGATATTTCTTGATCGGGTTTGGATGCCCTTAAACGAATACAGATGCAGATTGAATTTAGATTTTCAACTATCCGTTTACTCTCTGACTTGTGTAATCCAGACATTCCTCCTCTCAATGAATATAATTTTCTCTTAATCCATCTTTCTAAGTTGTTTTAACTATTTTCCTCACACTCTAGAACCTGTTTAAACTTCAAGAACCCTCAAAATCATTAATTGACTATTGAATAGGATCAGATATTTATTTTTCGAATAATTCTGATTTTATTCCGGATACCCTTTAACCGAATACGGTTACCCCTAAACAAATATGAATGTGAATTCAAATTCGAATTCGACCATCCATTTACATCCCTATATATAAACACACACATAGAAAAATGTGGGAATTAGGGATGTGAATCGATCAGGTCGGTTTGGTCCCGATAGGACCTAGTCGGGCCCAACTTCCTCCATAAAGCCGAGACGTCATGACTTCGTTGATAAAGCCAACTACCCTTTTTTCTTTAGTTTATTTCTCTATTTTATCTCTCTTTCCATATAATCCCTTATGTTCTCTCATCTGCATTTTGTGTTACGTGGCTATTAGAGTTGTGTTATTGCATGTGTTATGGTATGTAATGTTGTTGAGTTATTTTCGCATGTGAGACCTATTAGGCTTATTGCATGTGTTATGCTATGTAGTGTGTTGTGAGTTGTTATCACATGCTAAAAGGGTTGGTTATTATCGCATGTGTGTAGTTGCTTAGCATGTCTTGAGTTCGTTATTGCAAGTGTTAATATGTAGGGTAAGTAGTGGGGTACGTTACGTAACTATCTATTGTTGTTCTATTTACCATGGAATGGAGAAGTAATAGGCATGACTTTGAACACCTATTTTCTCTCTGACAATTGAGGTTGGCTCCTCCTAATCAGCCACTGTTAACACAAGTTTCTCTAGTTCATGTCTTAATTAATCCCTACAACATAGGGAAGAAAGGTGAAACTTACCAGCTTGGTATCAGAGCAGGGATATGGATGAAATGGTGGAAAAACTTCATACCAACAGCGTTTGATATCGTTTCTGTTGCAAATCTACATTTCATGTCAAAAATGAAAATTTTAGTTTCTATTTCAAAATGCCTTTTTTAAACGAAAAACATGGTGTTTGGTGAATCTGTTTCAGGAATACTTTCAGAACAGAAAAACGACAGTTGTGGCGTTTGGTTAAACTTGTTTCAGAAATGTTTTTTTGGGATGAAAATCAATAATTACATAAATAACACAATAATTATAGAAATAACAGTCAATTAAAATACTATCACTAATTGATAATGTTTTGCGACAATATTAAAGTAGTAGTTACGAAATTAAAAAAAAAAAAGTGGTTCTATAAGTTAAAATACATTTTTCTACTTTCCACTTTTCTCCTTCTCACTTGGTCAGCCTTGCAGAGGTGGTAAATTGTCTCCAAACATGTCTGACGACTATGGGGGATGGGAAAAGCATGATTTTTGGAGTCGCCATCTAGGATTCAGGGCCTAAAACCCTATAGTGGAGCTTAATTTCGATCGAGGGATCAAGCTTAAATAGGGGATTGGATTCCTATGAAAGGAAGGAACGCTCAAATTTGACTTCATATTTTGGTCTGTTCCAGAGATAGGGGTCCGTTTTAGGTTATGAGTGTGGGATGGTGCTAGGCACCCACCTCGCCTGGAATTTTCGATCTTTCTACCAGAAGCTTAGATTTTGAATATTCTCCCCCAGGAATTTTAACAGCCTAAGCTAACATGGAAGTCCTATTACTTGAAATAATGCAAACTTATATACATAAACTTGCATGAAAGAATTGTAGGAAATTATTGAAATATCATACAAAATATAGATCTATATTAAAACCGCATGAAATAATAAAATCTACATAAAGTAGTAGAAAATGCCATTATCCTATCTACATACACGTATAATGCCCATGAAATGACAATTATGATCGTTATTTCATGTAAGGAACACATGCAATAACTCATAAAATGATGAAACAGGTTACATTTAATGCACAAATGTTAAAGTTAATACATGAAATAATAAAAATAAATCATTATTTTATGCAATAGACACATAAAATAATACATACGGAGATGAGGTATGTATTATACATGCAAATGGAATTACGATATAATATTTACATGATAACGATCGATGAAAATGGTGAAATTTCAGATAATTTTCCGTGACTCAGGGGCAACGATTCAATTTTCTCCTCTCTTTCTTGGAGAAATTAAAAACTTCCAGCACTTAGTTAAAAAAGTTGATAGGGTTTCTATGCTAGGGTATGAAAATGGGTTTTGGTTATTAGGAATTTGCAGGGCTTCCACACTACATTCTTGAGGTAGGAATTGACTGTGAAAATTTGGGCAGGGCTTTCACCCCGTATTCCTAGGGTTGGAATCAGCTGTGGAAATTCGAGCAAGGCTTATGCGCTATATTCCTAGGACTGGAATCAGCTGTGGAAATTTGACCAGCTTCCACACCGTATTCCTAGGGTCAGAATCGGCTATGAAAATTTGGACAAGGCTGCCGCACCATAATAAAAATATATAAATTAAATACAAAAGGACTTAAACAGAAGTTTTGTACTAACTTGATATAGGCGACGTGGACTTCCAAATATGGGGCAAGACTCCGTCAACTTCAATAACCTCGGCTCAGAATTCCTACAGACTTTCTTTCTCTCTCTCTCTCTCTCTCTTTTGCAAGGCCTCTGGAACCATTTTTTTCTTCAGGGGTTCTCCTCTTTTTTTTTCCGTGGTTTTTATAGTGACCCAAGGTCACTATTTATAGAAGGAAGGAGGGACCCGTGTAAAGCTTCCATGTAGGAGCTTGTAAAGGGGAGGTAAGGGTGTGTAAGGGCTTACACGGATTACACATCCGTGTAAGCCTTACATGGATCCCTACCCCATGGCACCCCATTATACATTGAAAAACCTCGTGTCACCCTGTTATGCATTAAAAATCCCCTTGGCACCTTGTTACGCTTCCAGATATGCCCATAGATGGGCAGCTAACCCATAGACTGGGCGGCAGTAGCCCTCGTGGAAATCTTATCACGGCAGTAGCCGTAGGCTGGGTGGCAAGTTTTGGATAGGGTTTGGTTTAGGGTTTTGTTTTAGTTTAGGGTTTTAGTTCGGGTTTAGGATTTGGTCTGGGTTTAGGGTTTTGTTTTAAGTTAGGGTTTTGGTTTGGGTTTAGGGTTTGGTTTAGGTTAGGGTTTTGGTTCGGGTTTAGGGTTTGGTTTGGTTTAAGGTTTGGTTTGTTTAGGGTTTGGTCTAGTTTAAGGTTTGGTCTAGTTTAGGATTTGGTCTGGGTTGGTTTGGTTTGGTCTTGTTTGGGCTGGTCTTGTGTGGTTTGGTTTGGTTTGGGTTGGTCTGGTTTGGTTTAGGATTATTCTGGTTTAACTGGTTCAAAGTTTAGGTAGGCAATACAGCATATCTGGGTACCCATTTTTTTCGTATAAGATATCAATGGGATCGTATTTTTGAATGGTTTCCAATAATATAGGAATTGAGCACATACTAGTATCGACCACTTCCGATCACTTTCCTCACATCATTAAACAACATTAGGTTTGACTGATCACAAGCTCTGGGATAATTTGGACTTGTGCCGAAAAATTTGACTTCTTTTTGAAAAAGAAAATACATGTCTCCTTATTGTCCATAATTCTTCATTGCCGAGGCGGACAAAATTTGGTGTTTACAGAATGCCCCTCTTTGGCCGAGATTGTGCAACAGCCAAAGGGCAAAGAAAAGAACAACAAAATTTTCTTGCCCTAGAGCATGTACTGTTGATATCCTGCTCAGAAATAGCAGAGGTGCAAAGCAAAAGGCGAGCGATTAAACTCTGGCGGTAAAATTCGACAAAAACAAGAAATTAATATGACAGTATATCCAATTGACTAGTATCGGTATATCACACCACTAGAACTAGATCATACATGAAGTGTTCTGAACTTGACCAAGAATACAAGTATGAGGGTATTATCTCAAAGTACAATTATATTCTAATGAGAAAGAGAATACATACCTGAGAGATAACTCACTGGAGGAATTGTATGGATATCGTTCTTATAATGAACCTCAACTCTTGTGGTCAAATTGACCTCTTGGTAACATTTCTTGATAATTCTGATCTTATTGATACTAAGATTAATATTTTCCAATATTGTCATGGAAACGAGGCTGAAATTGGCACTTTTTGGCACTGTTGTGGAGATGACATTCTTATTATATCACTCAGGCAATGCAATCGGCACTTTCTGGTGCTGCTATAGAAAAAAGAATTTTCATATGCATCTTGGCACTGTCGGGAAAACGTCATTCTTATAATGGAATCTTGGAATGGAATTGGAATTTTCTGGCGCTGTTATGGAAATTTCTCGTCACTTTACCACTGAAGTTACACTTATGGCACTGTTGGGGAAATGTCATTCTTATAATGGCATCTTGGCATGGAATTGGCACTTTCAGGTGCTGTTATTAAGATGACATTCTTATTATATCATCTTTACAATGAAATCAGCACTTTTTGGCACAGTTGTAGAAATGATGCCTTTTTCATGGCATTTTAACACTGAAGTTACACTTATGGTACTGTCGGGGAAATGTCTTTCTTTTAATAGTATTTTGGTATTAAAATCAGCACTTTTCTGGTGCTGTAGTGGAAATGTTATTCTTATAATGACATTTCAGTACTGGAATAGGCACTTTCTAGTGCTATTGTGGAAATATCTCCCCACGCCTTTGGGTAAGAATATATGTAATATATATATAAATATAAATATATATATATAAATATAAATATATATATATATATATATAAATATAAATATATATATATATATATACATACAAGGTTACACACCCCTTTTTTTTTTTTTTTTTAATCTACCAAACTATTCATGCAAGGTTACATTTTTTTTTTAACACAATGTTTGTACATATGTTAGTACATATCATGCAAGGACGCAATGGATGCTAGTGTTTTATTATGTTATAGCAATGCTATTTCTTTTGTTTAGGTTATGCACGATTCCCTTTTTTTTTTATTCCCACCACTCATGTGAAGGTAGATAGAAAATGTTAAACTTATTTCAACTTCAAGCTTAGGTTTACAACAAACAAAACAAAAACTGATTACATGGAAGTACAAAAAAACCAAAAAAAAAAAAAAAAAACCAGATCTTCAACTATCTTCACTTAAGTGCTTGGAACTCTTTCTTATAAAAGACCTTACATTAGCTGCCTTTGCCACAGATCTGCCAGCAGATCTATGACATAGGTGGATAGCTCCTCCGAGGGATAAAAGTTCACCACTTCTCCTAGATCTATTTAAGGTAACTGATATTGCCGCCACAAATGAGTAGGTAG
Source organism: Macadamia integrifolia (assembly GCF_013358625.1). Taxonomy (NCBI): domain Eukaryota; kingdom Viridiplantae; phylum Streptophyta; class Magnoliopsida; order Proteales; family Proteaceae; genus Macadamia; species Macadamia integrifolia. Next base: position 250,122 of record NW_024870476.1, read on the forward strand.
ATAAAATGACATGTGAGTCAAACCCATCAGCCTAACATAAGTATGCCCTGGGGTATTCATAATAGGATTCTCAATTGGCGACCACTAACAGGTCCATCTAATATTATCTTCAGTTCTCTCTTGAAGGTACTCCTGCTAATTAGTGATTAAGTGGAATTCTAGAATTTCCCTCCTTGTCTGATATGGGATGGCTATCATCTTACTATGTTGGAAAGGCCTTAATAGTTGTAGCTTCTCAGTCAACCAAATTTGGAAAGCAGCAGGACAACCCATGTAGTGATTTGTACCAAATTGCCCAGAAATGACCATCTGGACTAGCCCTTTAAGTGTTTCAGCCAAGATTGTAGGAACAATGTCATAACCTTCTCAAAGTTGTAACACTACTTTGATGATGGCGGGAACAACTCCACGTCTAGGATGATGCAACAAGGATCGTGCTATCATGCAAAACATATAGACAGTACCTCTACGCCACTGATCCAATCCCTCCAAATATTGGTATTGAGAAAAAAACTTTAGCTACTTCAAAGATGTCTATTTTCTCAAAAATTATAAACTTCTTCATTTCCTTTCTATTCCATCTGAAAAATGTTTGGACATCCTGGGTGTAGTCTACTTGTAGAGTAGGGTAAAAAAGCTTCCCTTTGGATGGAGAGAGCAAGCAAGCTCTGAATTCTTCCAAAGTTGGACAAATTTCTGCTAACCCAAATTTGAAAACATATAAGTTACAATCCCAATGCTTGGAAACTTCCTTTAGCAAACTGTGGCATAATTCCATGCAGTGAATCTAGCTAAGAACCTGAAGATTTGTGTCTTCTAATGCCTAGAATCATCCACATTCATGTTCATAGTCCTCCTATGTAGAGTCTCATCCAGAGTACTTGCACGGGGATAAGCCATAATTAATTTGTTCCTGAATGATACAAGAGAACAACTTGATAAAAAAAAGTGTAATAAACATATACAAGACATGGAAACATGCTCACAAATATTTTTGTTCTATGAGAAGATACTTCTGATAGAAAGAAAAATATTTTATAGACCAATAAGTTCTTCATCATGATTCCAACTTGTACACTAAAGATAGGTTTTTAAAGTTGAAAGGTGGACAAAAAGAACCACAAGTGGGGAATGATCTGACTTATGATTGATAATGCCAAGTGGAAATTTTCGTAGACCATTGATGATGGAGAAACTAATTATTAGGGAAAATAAGCTGACTAGTAATTAAGGTGCCAAGTGGCGAGATGATGATCTTAAAGCCTTGCTTCCTTTCTTGGACACTCGAGACATAACTTTGGATCTTTTTTCTTTTTTCTCTCTTTTTTTTTTTTTTTTTTTTTTTTTTTTTTTAATGTTTGGTACAAATGAGACCGCACTCGAACATGCCGAGTTGCCTACGTATCCCTTGTGAGGAATCATGTCAAACGTAGTTCAAGTGGTTACCCTGAACTTAAACATAATATTTTTTTCAGGTGATCCATATTAACCGAACTTGATAATTCATCTCCATCCAAATCCATGAGTAGTACGGCTTTTCCTGGCATGACTTTGATCACTGTGAATGGATCACTCCAATTTGGTCGAAACTATCCCCGAAGATCTTGTGTAGGTGCTCTTTGTTCTCTGAGAACCAAATCCCCAACTTCAATGTTGCTAGGACGAACATTTTTATTAAATGCTCTTGCCATTCTCAACTAATACTTTTTTAAATTGTCCGTAGCTTTCATTTTTTTCATCCAACAGATTGAGTTCATTATATTTAGCTTGTAGCCATTCTCTTTTTGTTAGTTTGCTTTCTATGAGGACTCGAAGAGAGGGGACTTGTATCTCAATTGGCAATATGGTTTCCATTTTGTATACAAGGGAATACAGAGCTGCTTCCACTGTCCCATTTCTTTGTGGATGATAAGTGGTGGATCTATGCCGTCTGATCCCAAACTTGGTGTAAAGTTTATTGACTTGCCCTAGAAATGAGTGCCTTAGTCAAATATCAGTTGTTGCGGGATCCCATGTCGACCAATGATGTTCTCTTTAATAAACTTGGCCACCTTCGTAGCAGTGAGGATTGAATATGACTGTGCTTCCAACCATTTGGTGAAATAGTCAATTGTTACTAATATGAACTCATGACCATTTGATGCTTTGGGAATAATTTAATTTTCCTATAACATCAATACCCCATGTAGAGAATGGCCAAGGAGAACTAAGCGAATGCAATTCCATTGGCGGAATATGTATGACATTGGCAAATATCTGACATTTGTGGCATTTTCGAACGAAATCTACATAGTCCACCGCCATTCTGCACCAATAATATCCTAATTTCAAGTTTTTTTGGCTACCATTCTTGCATTCATGTGAGGTCCACAAATACCTTGATATATTTCTTCCATCACAGTCTACGCCTGTTCTTCATCCCCACACAATAGATGAATTCCATTGAACAGTCTTTTGTACAACAAATCATCTTGTAATATGAATTGGGTGGCATATTTTCTAAGAAACTTCTTTTCCTTTGATGCTGCTTCCATAGGACATTTCCCTTCCCTGATGAAGTCCACAATAGGACCAAACCAAGATCTTCCATCTATTGTGAACGCATTCACTAAACTGTGATAAATGGGCTTTACCTTTCTTTCAACCAGAAAACGTCTTACTTGGGCCATAGGACTACATTCAACCATTAATGCTAATGTTACAAGAGCATCGATGAACTGGTTGCTATCTCTCTGGAAGTACTCAAAATAGATTTCTTCAAAGTGCTTAGAGATCTTCTCCAGATATTCTTGATAAGGTTTTAATTTCTTATCTCTGGTCTTCCATTTCCCTTGAGTTTGGCAGATTACAATGGATGAGTCACCAAACAATCGAAATTTTTTTTACCCCAATTGTTAAAGCTATCTCCAAGCCAATTACACATGCTTCATACTCAGCAATATTATCAGTGCATGAAAAATCAAGTAAAAAAGATGAAAGCAAATATAGTTCATTGAGTGTTATTAATAACACTCCTGCTCCATAATCTCTTTGATTGGATGCTCCATCAAAATATAATTACCATATATTATCAGAGTTTCTTCTTCAACCACCATAATTTTCTCATCTAGAAAATCATCATTTAATAATCTTCCATCTTATGTGGAGTGTGCAGACAAATGATCCGTAATTTCCCTGACTTTGATGGACTTTTGATTGACATATGTAATGTCAAATTCTGAGAGTAATAGCAACCACCTTGCCATTCTACCAGTGAGTGTGGGCTTTTCAAATAAATACTTAATAGGATCCATTCTAGAAATCAAGTGAATTGGATATGCCGCCATATAATGTTGTAACCTTCTTGTCGCTCAAACAAGAGTTGTGCAAGTCTTTTCTAATGATGTATATCGAACTTCGTACTCCAAGAATTTCTAGCTCAAATAGTGATAGCCTGTTCTATTCCTTTTACCTTATCATTCTAAGCTAACATGGACCCCATCGAGAATTGCCCTACTGATAGATATAATAGAAGTGGTTTTCCCTTTACTGGTGGTATAAAAATCGGTGGATTTAATAAGTATTCCTTGACTTTGTCAAAGGCTTCTTGACATTGGGAATTCCACTGTGTGGAGCAACTTGAACACTGGTTCATAGATAGTGGTCAATTGGGCTATAAAACGGCTGATGTATTGGATGTGACAAAGGAATCCTCGTATTTCCTTGTTAGTCTGAGGTGCAGGCATGTCCCTGATTGCTTTAATCTTGATAGGATCCACTTCTATACCTCTTTCACTTACAAGAAAGCCAAATAACTTTCCTTCCTTCGCATCAAACACACACTTCTGAGGGTTCAACCGTAATTAAAGTTTCTTGATTCTTTTAAAAAACTTCCTAAGTGCTGAGATATGCCCTTGTCTGTTGATAGACTTGACAATCATATCATCGATGTAGACTTCCACTTCCTTGTGAATCATATCATGCAAAATAGCAATAGCAGCTCTTTGATATATGGCTTTAGCATTACCTTATAGCAATAGGTCCCCTAAGGGGTGGTAAAATCGTCTTTTCTATATCTTCAGGATGCATGCTGATCTGGTTGTATCCCGAAAACCCATCCATGAATGACAATAAGGCCTGTCCTATCGTACTATCAACCAACACATCAATATGAGGCAAAGGAAAGTCATCTCTAGGATTGAATTTATTTAAATCTCTGAAATCCATACACATTCTGACTTTTTCATCTTTCTTTGGAACTGGAACAATATTGGCTAACCAACGGGGATATTTTATGACTTGCAAGAATCCTGCATTCCATTGCTTAATTGCTTCTTCTCTAATCTTTTCACTCCATTTAGGCTGCATTCTTCTAGTATTTTGTTTGATAGGCTTCGCATCTGGATATGTAGGAAGTCGATGCTGCACCATTTTTTGGTCAATGCCAGGCTTGTCTTCATAGGACCAACCGAAAATCTCTACAAATTCTTTTAATAGGCTAGCCATTTGTGAGGTTTCTTCTTCATTCAAGGTTACACCAATTTTAATTTCTTTAGGGCATTGATCGGATCCTAAGTTAATGAGTCGAGTGTCTTCACTCATAGGTTTAGCTCTTTTTTCTTTTGATTGTTTTAACAATTCATGATATTCATCAGTTATTATGTTAAGATCATCATCAAAAAGAGACAAATCATACTCGAAATTAGAATTTTCATTGATAACTGGATAGACTATAGACTCAACATATTGAAAGTGCAGAATTTCATTAATAGAAAGAAATTCATAAAAAGTACAAATAAAAGGAGACTGGATAACAGAAAGGGAATCTTTAGTGTATTGTGTGGTGATTTTATAACCGATTAGACCCTGAGTCTTAGTGAGCTTGAAGTCATATCCTACACTGGATTAGTTGAGCAGTGGTTCTCGGGCTGGATGAATCAACAAATATGGCATTGGCCCTTCCTCTACTTCTTCAGTGGTAATAACATCTACCTCAAGGGTGTTATTGAAATCACTACTTTCACCTTCTTATGAAGCTGCAAGTGCCCCAGTTTCTCTTGACAGAAGAGTTCAGATTCAGCTTGCCTATTCTCGGCACGTTTTGTGGTAAAAACAAGTTGACCTCGCCCTAGGTTACTCTGCCCTCTCTCCAGAAAATCTAACTTCTCAAGCGTATTATATGAGGCAATCCCCTTGGAACGGTCACAACGTTGACCTCCATCTCTGATGTAACCATTGTAGTTGCTTCTAGCACAGTAAGGGCAAATATTCATTCTTTTAGCTCTTCTCTTTCTGGCATATGAACTGCTCCCACAAAAAGAGTGGTACTGCCCCTTTTTCAGCTCCTCCAAATACATCTTTCGCAAGAAAGAATAGATGTGAGCTAGCATCTCTACTGGAAGATTGAGGCGCAAGTAGCTCTTAATTTATGTTTCCAAACTTCTTCCAAGTAAGATGAGGCTTGAGAACCTATAATGATCGAATCAGGGATGCAGGGTCAACTGCAGATTCTTCTTCAGTTGTGAATCACATCTATATGAAAGATATCATTGATACCATTGTCTTTGCTCTCTTCTTTAAATGGAAGATGCTTCAGATCATAGGTGATCCAATCAATCTGATCTTGATTCCTTCTTTCTTAAGTTGAAGGTCAAGAACCTCATAACTGGGAAAATCTTCTGATTCCTTCACAAAGTACTTTTCTAAAGTAGAGTAATTTCCAGCTCTTTTCTTGCAGGAGGATTCCTTCCTTGCTATCACGAGCATCTTTCGATTTTCAACCCCTCGATAAGCACTTGCTCCACCTTGGCCTCTCCTTATGTCTTCTAGCATCTTTTGTTCTTCCTTATAAGAAAACCCTAAACCACACATTCCAACAACGTGAGGGAATTCAGGTAACCTCATAGGTCTTTGCTGGTATTTTTCCAATCCCATTCTAGGAAAATAATGCATCTGTCTCATCACTCGACCAATAGCAGTATTCCACATGCCCTCATAGGACATTGGCACACTCTCCTTTATTTGCTCTTTAATAATAGAAGCACAAACTTTTTCTAGTTCAAAGCCACTCAAATGCACCTCCTGTTCTTGAGTTCTTCCAACTTCAATGTTAGCCAATGTATTGACTAATTGAGGATCTCCATAAATAGTAACTACCTTCTCATCATAGATAAATTTTACTTTCTGGTGTAGAGTAGATGACACTGCCCCTGCTTTATGATGCCACGGGCGATCTAGAAGCATGTTGAAGGAGGATAGGATATCTATCACTTGGAACTCAACACAGAACTCAGCTAGCCCTATTATCACCATTGTTGTGAGAATTGTGACAACATCTCTTCTGGCGTTGTCGTAAGTCTTAATGATTTGAGCCGAGGGTTTGAATTGGTCTAGATTAAAGCCTATACATATGGCAGCCCTCAAGGGTAGAACTTTCAGATCTGATCCATTATCAATAAAGACCTGAGGTATTGTATTCATATTGCATTCCACAGTGATATATAGAGCTCTGGTATGCTTGATACCCTCTGGATGTAAGTCTATAATAGAGAACATCAATTCCTGAACAACATATATGGCTCCCACAATCTGAGATAATCGCGACAGATCCTTCTCTATAGGCACTTGCACACTTGTTAGGGACTTCAATAGAGCTTCCCTATATGCAAGAGATGCCATTAACAACCCCCAGATGGAGATGTTGGCCTACACCTTTTTTAACTGGCTCAATACTTGATTCTCAGGTTGTGGCTGCTAGCTACACTGCCTCGTCTCCGTGACTGTTGGTTGTTCCACTATCAACCCCTTTGCTTTGTAGTATTTCCCACTTCTAGTGGCCATCACTTTCTTGAATCCTTCAGGCCTCTTTTTGATGAGAATATTACAAAGGTATTTACCGTCATCATTATTGTTTGTATCAACAATTATGCCAACCATAGGTGCTTCAGTCCTTTCTTCATATGCAGATGGTGTGAATGGACTTGGAGGACCCCCTGAAATGTCGATAGCTTGAGCTTTAACTATTTGAATAATGTTATTCAAATGCATAATAAGCCCTTTGAGAAATAGTTCATCCTCAAAATTAACCTTAATATTTTCACAAACTTCTTTGATAGTTTCTTGCTGGACTGCCACTTTCCTCAATATTTTTTCAGTTACTAACATATGTTCACACATTTGGTTGAGCAAGAGAAGCACGTTGTCCTAGGAGGGATTCTCTTCTTCACTTTACTCCGGATATAGTTCAAACTCAATTCTTTTAACAAAATATTCACTTTCTGACTCTTGATTGTCTTCCCTTCCTTTAACAAGATCTTCCTCTAGATCTTTATTTTTTTATTCTTGACCTCTTCTACATCTTCATCTCCATCTTCTTCAATAAGATCTTCTTCTAGATCTTCATTTTCTACCATCCAACACTAGACTATTATGTCCCACCTTGTGCAGGATTATCATCATCTGTTCTTGGCCCATTTCCCTATCATTGCTGCCATTTCACCCAGAACCTTACTACCCACCAATTTCATATCACTCGTATCCTTGTCCACCACCACCAGAATACCTTCCCATAAATGGATGGTTAGAAGAAGGGAGCCAACATCAGTGTTCAAGGGCAAATTGGCCGAATGGAACTTCTTGGACTGATATGCTAATGGATCCAGGTATTCCCACTTACTCCTCTACTGGATCGGTGAATCTCATAGATAGGGAAGAAGAGTCCCAGATTAACCCTACAACTCTTATTGTACCAACAATACCTCAAGTGCATGTCATAGAAGAAGTCACAACAAACATGATCAGGGCAATGGCGGCATTAGCTATTGGAGAAATGATCTCAGATGAAATACACCTAATCCATATAGGTGGAGAAAGTGACAGTGATACTAGAGACACTGAACGAATTTTTCAGACAGTAAATGTTATTGGGTAAAATGTGCCTAATGTGGATCCAATAGATATCATTCACCCAATTTTTCCTTCTGATGAAGATTCGGATGAAGAAGAAGATGAGGATGAGGATATAGAAGATGATCAAGAAAGATGGAGGATGTGATGCTAGGTGATAGGGAGTTGGTGGAGGATGTGATGCTGGGTGATAGGAAGATGATGGAAGGTATGATGCTGGGTGATATGAAGGTGATGGAGGATGTGATGCTGGGTGATATAAAGGTGATGGAAGATGTGATGTTGGGTGATATGAAGGTGACCCTATCTGAGGAAGGGTAAGATTGCAGGGTGGGAGACTTTCATCTTCCCAAGAACAGATTTCTTCAATTCTCTTTCGATTCTCCTCCTCTTTTGCTTCCAAATGCTTGGCTTTAAGCAAGGCTCAATAAGTTCGAGCATTAAGACGCCCTCTCTTAGGTGTAGGTTGAATCCTTTGAGTAGAATCACTCTCATCTGAATCACGTTGTAACATTCCAACCATTCCGTGGTTCGGAAGTGGATTGGTAGTCATTTGGCTGACTTTCAATTCCAATTCAATCTGACTTGATTCAATCGAATCTTGTACTGCATGTGTCAAGGTGACACACTGGTTGGTGAGATGACCCTTTTGATTGTGGAAATGACAATATTCATTGTCCTTGTACCAAGTAGGTGGAGGATCACTGATTGGATGAGCAAGTGTCGTATTCAAGAGGCCTTCTTTTTTCAATTTCTTATAATACACAGATAAGGGCATCCCTAAATCTGAGAATTGCCTCCTCTATACTGAACCTTTTTTACCTAGAAGACCTGGCTTAATGACAACTGGAGCAGGCTTAAGAGTTAATGTATGCACTATAAGCTGTTGGTCGGTGCTTGCGGCAGTTACAGTGTTCACCTCTGTATTACGTCCTTTGCTATACCTTGTATTCATACTCTACTCTGAGGAACCCTGTGGACTATTCTGGTGTTGCGCTTCTCTAAAGATTTTCAACTCTTCTCCCTGTTGCTAGCAATGCTGAAAATGTCTCAATGTGTTGACTGTATAACACATCATAATAGGGATTTTCCAAGTTATCCAAGATCATTTCAACTTATTCTTATTCAGTAGGTCAAGATGTCATCATGCCTGCCTTATCTCGAAACCTTAGGAGAAACTCAGTGAAACCCTCACCTAGAGCCTGAACAGTTTCTAACTCTCGTCGAGTTATATCCAGCTCAGTGTTGTAAGAGTACGACTTGGTGAATGCTTTCATGATTATTGACCAATTCTGAGTCTGGGAAGGCTCTAACTGAGTTAACCAACGAAGAGCCTTGCCCCATTTGTTCTTCAGTGAATCCCCATGATCTGAAAATATTAATAAAGACCTTCAAGTGCGCCCTCAAGTCACCTTTGCCGTCTAACTTATTAGTGTTCCATTTAAATATCTCTGAAATTTAAGCTTCGGGAAAAATGACCATCTCATCAATTTCTATGGCTTGAGTGTCTACGGCCTTCCCCTTCTCCAGCAACTTTTCAAGTCTTTATAATTTTTCCCTTATGTTTCTTTCCTTGTCAGTTTCAGAGGGTTCAATTGAAAAATCTGGTCAGATTTCTTCTTCATCATCATCGACCACAAGCCTCGGTATGGCACAAGATGCATTGGACCCCATCTTGGTCCACTCATATTCTCCTGGGGTTAAAATAGGTTCAAGTTGTTGCTTAGGCTGCTTGGCACTAGTAAACTGGTTGAATAAATGGCACAACTCTTCCAACTCTAACTGCATCATATCCATTCTCCTTTTCTCTTAGGCATCTGGTTGACTCCCACTAGCCAAATCCATACTCGCCAATCGTTCAGATGACGCTGAGCTAGGTGAACTTGGTGGAGTGAGTTGAACAACAAGTTCCACAATTGGTAAGGATTTCTCAGGGCTGACTCGGACCAAACGGTTATCTTGACGGGTCCACACGGACAGCGGGGAATTTTTTTGACTCTGAATTGTGCATGACCTAAACAAAGAAATTTAATTTCTAGATTTTTTTTTATTTTTAATTTTTTTTATGATTCTTTTTAACGATGTGCACACAAAATTACTCCCTCCCAATAATAAGTGTCTAATTTTGGCCCAACCTTCAGTTGATATTCACACATTTTTTTTAGGAGGGCCTAAATTAGACATAAATTATGCTTTGGGAAAACAAACAAGTTGGTTCATGTAAGAACAACCTCACAGCTAATTTCATATAGGTATTTTGTTTCTCCCCGTAACATAAAAATACCTAATCATTCCTAACTCTTGGATTGATTGTGTGGAACATTATTAGTTTGGAACACGTGCTAATATAATGTGGTGCAGCGGGAATCACCATCCAAGCACGGTTACATGAACCAAAATTGATATAATTGCATCTACCAATTCTCAATTGTCAAAGAACATATCAGATTTAACAAATACATGAAAAATCTCATCCTAGATGAAATAGGCTAGAAGGGTTCTAACTTGAACTGCAAACAATTACTGAGTCAGTTTGTGGCATACCCTAGTTGTTCAATGGTCTAATTCCTATATGATGCAATGCAATGGGTAAGGCTGTAGGATAGAACAGGGCTACCCTTAACAGAACCGATATACCTATCGCTGAAAGCGAATCATGGGTACGTGGTTCTTTTAATATACCAGATGGTACTATATCAAGGGGTGTGACTTCACCGGTGATAGTCTATGACATTACATAGGTTCAGTCGGCTAACCACATGGGTAGGTGTATTTGTGAGTGAGTGCATGCACAAGTGTAGTGCAGAAAGTGGCCATCAGTTAATCTCAGAATGGCCAAATATGTTTTATCACCCTGAGGGTTTCAAACTATCAACGACCATCCTCGTCAACCAATTTCACTTCAGCACTCTTTATAGGAAGTGGGTATCATTTAATCTTAGAATACTTAGTATATCATGCACTAACCTCCCTGAGGGTGCAGGCACTACAGGGAGTACCCTCGTCAAGTGATTTCACTTTGAACACGATGCATGATACAGTTAGCAAGCAATATACTGACATATTTACACACAATAATGATGAGGGGGAGAAAATTCTAATGTTCATTGTAAAAATTCTAATGTTCATTGTAAGCTTCTAGTATAGAAAGTTTGACAGTACCCAGTGGAGTCGCCACTCTAAGTGAAAATACCTTTTTCTACTTTCCGCTTTTCTCCTTTTCACCTAGTCCACCTTCCAGGGGTGGTCAATTGTCTCCAAATATGTCTACCGACCATGGGGGGAATGGAGAAAGTATGATTTTTGGAGTCGCCATCTAGGATTTAGGGCCTAGAACCCTATAGTGGAGCACAATTTCGATCACGGGATCGAGCTCGAATAGTGGATTGGATTCCTATGAAAGGAAGGAATCCCCGAATTTGACTTCATATTTTGGTCTGTTCCAGAGATAGGGGTCCGTATCAGGTTATGAATGTGGGAAGGTGTTAGGCACCCACCTCGCTCGGAATTTTTGATATTTCTACCAAAACCTTGGATTTTGAATATTCTCCAGTGAGAATTTTAACAACCTAAGCTAGTATGGAAGTCCTATTACGTGAAATAACATAAACATATATACATAAACTTGTATGAAAGAATTGTAGGAAATTATTGAAATATCATATGAAATATAGATGTATATTAAAACCACATGAAATAATAAAATCTACATAACATAGTAGAAAATGCCATTATCCTATCGACATACACGTACAATGCCCGATGACATGACAATTATGATCGTTATTTCATGTGATGCAATAACACATAAAATGATGAAACATGTTACATTTAATGTATAGATGCTAAAGCTAATACATGAAATAATAAAAATAAATCATCATTTTATGCAATATACACATAAAATAATACATATGGAGATGAGGTATGTATTATACATGCAAATGGAATTACAATGTAATATTTACATGACAAAGACCGATGAAAATGGTGAAATTTTTGATAATTTTCCTCGACTCAACGGCAACGATTCAATTTTCTCCTCTCTTTCCTGGAGAAATTAAAAACTTCTGGCACTTAGGTAAAAAAGTTGACAGGGTTTCTATGCTAGGGTATGAACATAGGTTCTGGTTTCTAGGAATTTGAGCAGGGCTTCCACACTACATTCTTGAGGTAGGAATTGACTATGAAAATTTGGGCAAGGCTTTTGCACCGTATTCCTAGGGTTGGAATCAGCTGTGGAAATTTGGGCAGGGCTTTCGCGTTGTATTCCTAGCATAGGAATCAACTGTGGAAATTCGGGCAGGGCTTCTGTGTCGTATTTCTAGGGTCAGAATCATCTGTGGAAATTTGGCCAGGGCTTTCATGCCGTATTCCTAGGGTCAAAATCAACTATGAAAATTTGGACAAGGCTTCCGTGCCATAATAAAATTATTGAAATTAAATACAAAAGAACTTAAATAAAAGTTTCGTACTAATCTGATATGGGCGACGTGGACTTTCGAATATGGGGCAGGACTCTGTCTACTTCAATAAGCTTGACTTAGAATTCCTACAGACTTTCTTTTTCTTTCCACTCTCTCTCTCTCTCTCTCTCTCTCTCTCTCTCTCTTTGTAAGGCCCTTGGAACAATTTCTTTTCTTCAGGGTTTTTACCTGGGGTTACTATTTATAGAAGGAAGGAGGGACCTGTGTATAGCCACTATGCAAGAGCTTGTAAAGGGGAGGTAAGGGTGTGTAAGGGCTTAAAGTGGTAGGACTTCAATATTCATGAGAAACAATCATGGACAAAACTCGTGTGGATCCATTTCCCCGACCTTCCACTCGAGTATTGGCATGAGAATGTGTTGCTGTCTATCAATAAGCCGTAGGTCGTCCTATTTCCCTTGATCACAGAACAAGGGAAGGTCTAATGGGACACTTTGCTAGAGTTCTAGTTGAGGTGGATGTATCTGAGGCGGTTGTTCGCATCGACGAAGTGCAGGTGGAATGGATGGAACCAGGAACCTGAAAGATGTTTGGATTTCATCAAAAGGTTCAATATGAAGATGGATTAGAACGGTGCGGATATTGTAAGAGAATTGGGAATCAGGTTGGAACATGCCGGCAGAAAAAAATTGACGATGAAAAGGAAGATGATCGAGTAAGGGCAGTGAATGTTCCAAGAGCTATGTACGTTGAAGATGGAGTTGACTCGGTCCGTGCCAACTCAAATCGATCTCAATTTCCAAGTAAGGAAAGATCGGTAGAGGAGGATTCTCCTATATCTCCATTAAATAATTCCTTACATGGAGCGGCTGAAGGGGGTAAGGAAAGATCGGTAGAGGAGGATTATCATATATATACATTAAATAATTCCTTCCATGGAGCGGCTGAAGGGGTAATATTCAAGTGGTGTTGTAACCTTTTCCTTTGGTTGAGACCAATGTTGGAAAGTCAATCTTGATGGAGCCGATTGAAAATTTAAATTGAAATGTGGGATTGTTAGTAATGGAGGAGGGTGAGGTGGTAGATTTTGAGGCTGATTCAGTGGGAGAATCGGATGTGTATTCAATTCAGGAGGAAAACATTTTTCAAGGTCAGTCCCTAAACCAGGCCGGTTTGATTGGGATTGGTTCAAACTGGGCCATAGCGGCTCAAGTCTCTCAGCCTAGGAGAAATCAAGTGACAAAGGGCAGAGGGGGTGGAGGTAGTGTTACCAGTGGGGGGCGGAGCTTTCCTTCGGACTTAGTTTAGCCTCGCGAGGAAGACGTGATGGTGCACCAGATGCCTGCGACTGTGATTACAGACGGCAGGGTTGCTCAAGTTTTTCATGAAGTGGAGGAGGTGGGTAGAGTTATTGCTGCTCATGAGAAGGGGAGTAAGGCTATGTCCAAAGGTGGTAAGGCTAGCAAGAAGCGTGTTGGTCATACCAAGAGGCCAGACATTGGTGCTGCTAAGCAGTGTTAATGATGAAAGTGCTCTTTTGGAATATCAGAGGTATGAAGAAGGCTGCTGGTGTTAGGGACTTACAATCCATTCTTAGCGATCATTTCCCAGATATAGTTTTCTTGGCTGAGCCGATGGTAAAGGTCATTGACTTTCCTTCCTTGTTGATCAACAAGTTAGGGTATGCTACGGATTTGATCCATAATCATCTGCTGGACAAGGTTTCGAATATTTGGATTCTTTGGAAGCTAAGTACCCCTTGCCCATCGATTATTTCTGTATCTGATCAACAAGTTTCAGTCACAGTGAATTGGTTTGGGAATATTGTAGGTCTTTCCTTTGCTCATGCAAATTGTTTCAAGGTCAGGCGTAGAGAGCTCTGGATGGAATTAGGTGCGGTGGTTCTTCCTACTATCCCTTGGTCTGTGATAGGGGACTTTAATGCCATATTACTATCTACTGAGAAAAGGGGTCCAGGAAGATTCAATACGAGCTCTGCGGCAGATTTCCAAGCGATGGTGGATGCTTGTTTGTTAGTGCAAGTGCCTTCACAGGGGAAGAAGTTCACTTGGACTAATAATCGCAGAAGAGGGCATGTGGTCGTTGTTCTTGATAGGAGTTTTTGTAATGAGATGTGGCTGGATCTCTTCAAAAACATCTACCAAAAAGTTCTTCTGAGAACGTCTTCTGATCATGCGCCAATTCTAGTAGTGTCAGCGGTGACACCAAAACCAGGTAACATTCCATTCAGATTCAATAATTTTTGGATGGAGAATGAAAATTTTGACAAATTCATTCAGGAGGTGTGGAATAAAGAGGTCATAGGGAATCCTATCTATGTTTTGTCTCATAAACTTAAGCAGGTTAAATTGTGTATAAAGTTGTGGTCTAGAAATAATTTCCCTAATGTAGATGAAGAAGTAAGGAAAGCTACTGAGCAACTGAGTTCAGTGCAAGATGATATAGAGGCTGTAGGGATGTCTGATCAATTATCTGATAAAGTGGCTGATGCCAAGATGGCTTTGCTCAAACCTACTCAAATGCAGGAAAATTTACTGCCTCAAAAAGCAAAGCAAAGCAAAGGTGGATGAAGGATGGGGACAGAAACTCAAAATTTTTTCACCTTTCTGTGAAAATGAGGCGAGCACGTAACCAAATCCGTTCTTTATAAAAGGAGGATGGATCATGGATTGATGATCAGCAGGGTCTATCTTCATACATATCTGAATTTTACGAAGATTTCCATGCGCAGAAACCAACTTCCCGTCACATAAATTTGTTGGATTGCATTCCCCGGATGCTCTCGGAAGGTGATGTTTTCTCTTTGAAGGTTGTTCCTTCTTCTGAAGAAATAAAAAGAATGGTATGGGAATTGGATCCGGATAGCTCGTCGGGTCCTTATGGTTTTCCAAGATTTTTCTTTCGAAGGGTTTGGAATACAGTGGAAGAAGATTTTTGTAGGGCTGTGACACATTTTTTTAGAGTGGGAATTTTTCCAAAGGGAGTGAATAATTGCTTCATTACTCTCATCTCGAAAGTGGTGGGTGCAGCTTCTCTTGACAAGTTCCAGCTAATATGCATGGGAAATTTTCTTTGTAAGGTGATATCCAAAATCATGGCTAGTAGAGTGTCTGCGCTCCTCCCCAAGTTAGTCTCTGAAGAACAAGGGTCCTTCCAAAAGGGTAAGATAATATCTGAAAATATTAGTCTTGCTTCTGAGTTTTCAAATCTGATGTTCTCTGCAGTTAGGGGTGGTGGGATGGGGATCAAAATTGATGTCCAGAAAGCCTATGACTCCTTATCTTGGGATTTCCTATTTGCAGTTTTACAGAAGTTTGGTTTTTCTCAAAAATGGATTTTTTGGATCCAAGAAATTTTATCTACTTCAAGGATTTCTGTGTTAGTCAATGGAGGGCCAATGGGTTTCTTTGGTGTGGGGCGTGGTCTTCGTCAAGGTGATCCCCTCTCTCCCATTCTTTTTATTTTAGCTGAGGAAGTCTTGTGCAGAGGCTTAAAAAAAAATGGTAGTAGAGGGATCTCTCAAGTCCCTGCCGGGTCCAAGAGGAGTGGTTACCCCAACCCACCTGTTATTTGCTGACGATATATTTATTTTTATAAATGCGTCAGTTAAATATGTTAAAAATCTTCATTCTTTTCTATCAAGATTTTTCAGGCCAGCATTTCAATTTGGACAAGACCAAAGTTTTCTTTGGCAAGGTAGTGCCTCACAGGAAGCAATTTATTAGCGACTGGCTGGCAATTCAGGCGTTAAGGTTTCCAACAAGGTATCTTAGAGTAGAAATTTTTAAAGGAAGAGTGACAAAAAATACTTCCTCTGCTGGATAAAATTAAAAGTAGATTATCGGCTTGGAAAGGGAAGCTCTTGTCGATGGCAGGTCGGGTTGAGCTGGTTCGATCAATTATTTCAAGCATTCCATTACACAATTTTGCAGTTTATTGGTGGCCTCAGTCTACCATTAAAACTATGGAACGATGGATTAGAAATTTCATTTGGTCAGGTCAAATGGAGCGGAAGAAAATTATGGTTAAATGGGAGGATAGCTATAAGCCCAAGGTGGAAGGGGGCCTGGGTATCAGGAAGCTCTGTGATGTGAATAAGGCTTGTCTGTGTAAACTTTCTTGGTAGATAAAACATGAAGACTCCATAATGAGTAATTTCTTTAGAGCAAGGTTTGTAAATGAAGATGGCTCTCTCAGAAAGGGATACAAATCTTCTTCAATTTGGCCGGGGATGAAGAAAGTGTGGCAGTTTGTGACGGAAATGGAGAGGTGGACTGTTAGAAATGGGGATAAGATCATGTTCTGGATGGATCGGTGGCTAGGAAACTCCTCTTTGGTGGATTCAGCAAATTTGGAGTAGGACGTTTTCAGAGGGAGAACGATACGCTTGGCTGATTTTATTCATGAGGGAGAGTGGCATTTTCCCCATCCTTCTTCTATTTTATTATTTGAGACTTTTGAAAAGGCTAAAAGAATTTCTATTTCTCATCTGGAGGATATTTTCCATTGGAGGTTAACCAATTCCGGTGCTTTCTCTTTGAGCTCAGCCTGGGAGGCGACAAGAGGGAAGAAGCCACAAGTCCCTTGGTTTTCTATAATCTGGGAAACCAAATTGCAGCCACGTCAAGCCGTCTTTGGATGGAGGTTAGTTCACAACAAACTTCCAACTGATGACTAGGTGCGTAGGCGGGGAGTGATGATGGTCTCTAGTTGCGGTTTGTGTTGTCAAGCGGAGGAAACATGCACTCATCTATTTCTTCAGTGCGACTACATCAAAGCCCTGTGGAGTTTATTTTGTGATTTATTTGGTGTTGTGTGCCCATATTTTGAAAGGATGGAGGACCTCTTTGAGTGGTGGAAGCGGAAAGCTAAGACGCTTACTTTCTCTAAGGTATGGCTCTATGGAATTACCCTTATTCCATACTTTGTGTGGATGGAGAGGAATGCTAGATGTCATAATAGTGCAACTAAGCAGTACAAGCAATGCTTTACGATGGTTAAGGATGAAATTTATTTGTTCGCCTTGGTTCATATTGGGCAGCCCCTTTCGATTTCTGATGCTAGAAGGGTAGGCATTCCCCGTGTGGTTTGTAAGCGTAGGGAAATAATTGAAGTGTTCTGGTGTCCTCCTTTCCTTGGTTGGGTGAAGTTGAACACTGATGGGTGCTCTCTGGGTAACCCAGGGAAGGCAGGGGTTGGAGGAATCTTTAGAAATGAGAGAGCAGAGTCCATCCTGAATTATAGAGAATTCGTTGATATTGAAACGAATTTTGAAGCTGAATTTTTGGCGATTATGGCTGGTCTTGAGTAGGCTAAGGATCATGGCTTTCAAAATCTCTGGATTGAATGTGACTCTATGACTGTGGTGACCCTTCTATCTAAAGGTCTGATCCCGTGGTTTATTCAGCAAAGATGGAGGGGCGTTTTTTACCTTTTATGAATTCTATAAATTGAAAGGTGTCTCAATGTTTCAGGGAAGCAAACATAGTGGCCGATTTCTTGGCTAAATCAGCGGCTCGTTTAGAAATTTCTTCTCCAGTGGCAGTCTAGCCAAGGTCGGTGTCTATGGAAATGGATATGGATGCTGCCCAGCGTCCTAGATACCGATTCCCTTAGCTTTTGTTTAGTAGTCTAAGGTCAAGGAGGCTTCCCTGCTGATGGCAATGCCGAAGGTGGGGGGTCTTTCCTTTCTATTAGTCTATCTGTGTATGTTGCTATTTTTCTTTCTTGTACATTCCTTCTTTTATTATTTTTAATACAAATGAACTTTTAGCGAAAAAAAAAATATGATTAGGGTAATTGAAATTCAGTATCAATGTCAAAAAATCTAAAATTTCCTATTGGTATATATCATTCGTGGAATAAAATTACCCCACTTGAGTTTGGACAACATAGAAAACATTGTCCTTTGTTTTGACCTTTCGTCACAGCTCGTACTTTGCATTGACCTTTACCACATCTATATAGATGTAGTTGGTCCACCCACATGAACAAATTACAAGAATCTTGACACTTGAAAAATTCTCTTCCAATGTTTTTACCAGACTTGGTTGTATATTTAGTACAACTCTTTCCTCAAATTTCACAGTTTGCTATCCACGCCCTGGGAGGCTTACACCAGTGAACCTCAAGAGGGGAAGGGGAAGTTGGATTTCTGATACTTAAACCTATCTTCCTGGAGGTAGATGTGGAAAATTCAAACCAGGATCACTCCTTGCTTATTCAAGGACTCAACAATCATTCGCACTACCTTCCCATCCCGCATACATATATGTGAATCGCTTGTCAAATGAATATGCACACATCACATTTTGAGTTGTGATCCCCTTCCGATTCCTATAGCGAGTTTGATCTTCTTTTGAGACTATCGCATGGATGTGAGTATCATCTATGGCACCAATATAGTTCTATAACATATATTGACAATTAAATGCTCACTGCAAATGACAATATTAATATTCATATATTTAACTAGAAACATGTATCATATTTCAAATATATCTTGAAGAAAGGGTAGTATTTAGGTTTGATTGCAATCTCCTCCGGTACCCTACTAACATCTGGTGGTCTAATTTTCTCCTTGGTCAGAGGACACATTGTAGTGACAACCTTGAATGTCAGACTAATTGTTTCTACTGAGTGGTTGAACTCACTTTGGGTGTCCCTATTACTTGAACCCTTTGCAACAATCCAAAGGAAGATTCCGACTTGTTCATCCACTTGGATGTTGGTCGTGTCTTTCAACCAGCCCCTATATCTAACATAATCACATAGGTTTAGGAAGAAATGATGCTCCATTCTAAATTGTTCGTAACATTTGTTGGTATATCCATTCAAGATCTCATGCATCGTGACAACCCCCTGAAATATACTATCCCTACATGGTTCCCTAGTATATATGGACTCCCTCATCAGTTCCATACCAATGTGAAGGATCATATCTTTTTCATCACTTGAAGTTTCACCTAATGCATTTGATATAACTACAACAAATTGACAACTACTTATCAATTTAAAACAAACTATTGCATAACATAACATCTAACAAATTGCTTTAACAAAAACCCATGTTCAACAGCACACACATCAGTCTTTAAAAAAAAAACAAACAAACAAACACAAGTACCCATCATCCAAAGTATTGTTCGGAATCCAAAATCATCCAAAGTAATTTTAACACATGACAATCAAAACATAACCATCATACTATATCTGAGTAGAATCAAACAATGGGTCCATTTCCCTAAACCAAAGCATCTAAAAGCCAAGTCCTCTTGATAGGATTTGCACAGACAAACAACTCTCTCCAACTTATATTAGAACACATACAATTAGCAGCCTTTAAGTATGTCTCCTTTGACAAATCCGGTATGGAGGATTATACAGCCTCACACGCACTGACATTGAAATCTCGAGGACGAGATGAACCTTCTCCACCATGAACAGGAGATGAAGCAGAAATACTTAATGCTTTCTCAATTTTCATAGATAAATACTTCCTATACAAGTCCTGGATGTGGGAGTGTCCTTGAGTGGCGCTCCTTTTCCTTCATGCCGTGGGTGTCCTATCACGATTTCGCTTTGTGGTGGTTTGAGTTAGAGTATCTTGCTAGAAGGGGTCATCCACGCCTAAATGCACTGGGGTAGTAGGGGTCTCAAATACATGCTCAATATCAATGGCATTATCATATTCGGTTTCACCAAAATCTTCAACGTTGTCAACCCCCAAGTTTCCTCTTGCATAGGCATCCCCAAATATCATGCTCAAATCTAGCCAGCAGTATAGTCCATGCTTCTTGAATTTCGCCCATGTGGGATTTATCTGCGTTAGCAGTCATCACATAATCAGATGTACTACTTATACACTCTAATTTTGAAATAATTCAACCAATTAGTGAGCTCTGTTATACTTATATTGCCCTATCCCATACGGACTCATCGTCAACTGTGACTGATTTTGTTACTGAGTTCTACCCAAATCCAGTTGTATCAAGGAGTTTCTTGAGTTGTTGGTACTCTCCTTTCAACTTGTTCATCTTGTTGTGTAACTGTTCTCTCCCTACTTTACGCTTTAAAGCCTTCTCAAATTGGGATAAAATTTCCATCCATCCAGTTTTATTAAAAGAATTACCCGATTGTGACAATTTTTAACAGCATCTTTCATTGCATCAATGAAAGCATTGGTCTCAACTTGTGACCACTTCACAGTAGGGATACTACTTCCAGACATAATAGCTAACATTGTAAGATAGAGCAAAAAGTAAGAAAAAAATTATGAGCATAAGCCAGTATGCAAATAGACCACAGAAAAAAAATTCTTGCTTGATTTTTTATTCAAGATAATTAATCAAAAGGAGAACAGTTTTTAATAAATAAATCTATCAGTCACTAAGACAGCTTCAACACACACACATGAAGTACTTCTATATATAGTATACAAATAGACCACAGAATTGAACATAATCATAAAGAATTATAATGGCTAAGTTATCAGCACACTCTTCTAAAGCAAAGTAATTAAATGGAGGAAAGTCTTTGCGACCTTTAAACTGTAGTCAGCAATTAGAGTAGAAGGAAATCAAATCTGGAAGCAGAAATTAAGGGCAGAATAGGGAGATATTAATTATCTCCAGATCAGCAGCTGGTATGGAAGGTCTTCCCTAGAAGCCTGACCAAAACCGCCTCAAGATCGTGATGACAACCCTTTCTGCAATAGAGTCTACAAGCCCTGGGTGGAATACAAAGAAGGATGGGGATAGGAAAATTTTATGAGGTAACATCAGACTTTCATGAGCAAAACAGCTTCTAAGGTGGGAAATGGATGAGGCTTTGGGAGGATGAATAGATAGACCAGAAGCTTTGCCACATCAGTCAGTAGTTGAAAACAAAAACAAAATAACTCAATGAGGGTATTATTAATAGAGATATGGTTCAATACCTCTTCCTAAAAAGAGGCTTTCGGAAGATACATGGACAATCCTTCTAGTGAGATTCTACAAGCATGCCATCAACCCTTCTGGTGCACACGGAACAGTTAGGGATTGTATGCTAGAGGAATGATTACAGTTTACCAGTTCCTACATGAGAGGTTGAGTGGGATGATGGAAATTTCATAACTCTTGTTCTATAAGCATTGCATAATTAGTGACAACTGACAAACAAACAACTCTCTCTCTCATGGGTCCATTGGACGAGTAGCAGAGAATGTGTGTTTGGGAATGGGATAGAGATCTCTCTCGGTGGTTGTACATTGACAAGTGGCAATGAGTGCATTTGGTAATGTGACTTTGGGTAGTAGGAACTACTAGAAGCATCCAGGTGATGTTGAAACAGAAAAATGCTCATGCCAAGATCTAGGCGCATACCAACAGAATTGAATGTGATTATAAAAATAATCTGTCGGCACCTTCTTTTTTTTTTTTATACGAAATTGTGCAAAGGAAAAGAGAAACCAAATTTTGCAGAATTCATTTACAAATAGCTATACCAAACCTAGTTTTCATTCTATACTCTATTCTTTCTAATAGTAACCAAACAATTATATATTTATGACATTACTTATTCTCCTATATAATTTCTCATAAATAAGTAAAAAATACAAATAAAAACTATACCAAACAGAGCCAAAATAGTCCCACAGTATGGTTCTAGGAGACTATGACTCGTCTGCGTTTTTGTGGATGTAAACAGTACACCAAACAAGAGGATACCCTACATAATTCAATCTTTCAGGTTGATGAATATATAATTTTTTGTACAAACTATATAATAATCATCCATCCATGCAAGAATTTCAGTATCATCATAAATTCACATTAAAGAAATAGATAAAACCAAGAAGAATAGAAGAAATTATGGAAACCCAATCATAACTGATATTGTAATTTAGATCTCAGCAGCAATAATAACCCAACACAAGTAAGTAAATCGATTCAGCCATTAGAGTAGAAGGAAATCAACAATTTAGGATCCTCCAACTGAATGAATAGACTAACAAATTAGCTAGGGAAAATTCACAAGACCATACAGCATTACATAAAATAGATAAAGATCGAACAGATATCAAGAGATTATAGTGAACTGAGATTATCTGGTATACAAGCCAGATATCAAAGATACTATGAGCGCACAACCAATCAAACTACTATTGGGTGAAGGAGTGAACTGAGAACATGTACCTGATTCTCAGGTGAAGAAGCCAATGATTTGGGAGAAGGAGTGTCTCTGCTCTGTGTGCCAAAAAAAAATAATATCAGTGAACCGTGCTCTGTGTGCCTCTCTCTCTCTCTCTCTCTCTCTCTCTCTATCTATCTATTTCTGAATCTTCCTTTTAGGGTTTCATAGGGCACTAAGGATGAAGAGGTTTACATGCTCTGTGATTAGAGAAGAAGAAAAAGGGAAAAGGTTCAGAAGAGAAGAAGAAATAGAAGAGGTTTAGAAGATATTATCTCTCTTTATGAGCTATTTCACAGTGCAACGATGATGAAGAGCTTTTAAGGAAATATTTGAGGGTTATGAACAAATTTCTCTTCAAAAAGTTGAAGTTGAAAGATTTTAAACTCAGGATCGATCTCTATCTCTGGAATTTGGAATCTAGATCTGGAATCAGTCATAGGAGGCCCAAAAAACCCCTAAAATTGGTCCCTTTACCTGCTCTGTGATTACAATAGAAGAAGAAGAAGGAGAAGAGGTTAGAATAGAAGAAGAAGAAAGAGGTTAGAAGAGAAGAAGAAGAAGAAGGAGAAGAAGGAGAAGAAGGAGAAGAGGCTGAAGTTACCTACGCTGGAGATTTCACAATGGGGCGAGCTCCTCTTGTCTCCTCTCTCTATGCGCGGACTCCTCAATGGGCATTTCAATATTATCGGGAACGATAGTTCCAAATTTTTTTAACTTGGAACGAAACACCCCCGACGGAATGACTCTTGGGTGTTTCGTCAAGTCCAATGTATTTCGTTTTTTTCTCACTTTTTGTTTCAAAAAAAATTGAAACTCCACACACACACACCAAACAATTTATTCTGTTTTTTCGTTCTATTAGAGCAAAAAAATGGCAGAAACATTTTTTTTTTTATAACGATACCAAACGCCCTCTAAGGGGCCGTTTGATAACACTCTGGGAGAATGTTTCTGGTGTTCTTCTATTCTGCGGGAATGCAAATAGAACAGAAATATGTTTGGCACGTCTGGTTCATTTTTGTATTCCCCTGGAATGAACCAATGAAAAAGAATGACTAAAGAGGACATTGGAAGAGTATAAAAAAGTTACTTTTCTATTCTTCTACTAACTTAAAAGAACAAAAACCCCCCAAAACCCCACAAACCCCTTTACTGCAACTCCCGATCAAAAATCCCCAAATCCGTCGCTTCCCTGTAACAGGTTCTCTCTCCCTCTCGGTCGCCGCTTCCCTGCAACAATCTCTCTCTCTCTCTCTCTCTCTCTCTCTCTCTCTCTCTCTCTCTCTCTCTCTCTCTCTCTCTCTGTTTTGGTGCAGCTTGAACGCACAAAAACCCAAGCCCTAGATTTCATTTTTTATTGATTCGTATTTTCGTTTCAATCTCTGCAGCCATCTCTCGGTCGCCGCTTCCCTGCAATCGGCTTACTATCCTGCAGTGACGGTTTCTGATGCTGGATTTGTAGGATTAGGGTTTGGAAATCCTCCCATGGCTTGGTTCCCTTGCCCACCAACTGCTCCACTTGGCTTTGGTTGTGGTGGTGCTGTTGCTGTTGGGTTTCCTGAAGTTCCCAGTTATGGGAACCGAATTGGGGGCAATGCGGCCGATCAGGGGACCGATGAGGGTTGCGATGATTCGGTTTTGGCGAATCCTTGCCAAGCTTCTATGTAGTTTTGGAGGTAAGATTCTCCCCAGACCCAGTGACGGGGCCTTGAGGTATGTTGGAGGGCAGACGTGGATAATTGGAGTGAGGAGATATGTCAATTTCAAAGACTTGTTGCAGAAGATGATGGATATCTCTACGCAGCCTGTGATAGTCAAATACCATATCCTTGATGAGGTCATTGCCTACAGTGGTACAAACACAGCCCCCATTGGGTTTTGAATTGCATAAACCTTCTGCAATGGAGTTTCCATCTGCTGCAGCTTACATGCAGGGTTATGTAGATCCCCACTTTTCTTCTCAAATTGGGTATGTAAATCCTCAGCTGATGGGTATTTCACCAGGATCCATGTACTGGCATGCTGATCACACGCAACAGTTGCCTCATCAGTTTGTATTTGCTATGCACATGACAATGGCTGCCCCATCTCCTCACTTGGGCATTAAACCAAATGGAGTTCAGACTGTTCAGCAATTCATGAATCCTCAACAAGTCCGAATGGATTCATATACTGAAGTTAGTGCATATGGGCAAAGGCTGTTCAGCAATTCAGGAATAGAAGTGTTTGTCAAACGATGTTTCTGTTCTTTTCCTGTTCTAAGGACATTTCTGAAATAGTTTTATCAAACGTTGTTTCTATTCTACCAGAGTGTCTTCACAGCATGGAATCGAAAAAGAACACTTATGTAAAAGAACACTCTCCAGGAATAGAAGTGTTATCAAACGGCCCCTAAGTAATCTCAATGTTGGACAGCAAGAGATTATCTCTAAACTCAATGCACAACAGGAAGTTCTTTCGAGGCTCAGTGAGTTCTGTGAGAAGGTTTCTTCTCAGCCTTCTAGGGTTGAGTTGGAAATTGGAGAAAACTCTAGGCCTTCTACACAAAATGTGAGGCAGAGCAACAATCCTCCAAATGGATCCAATAGAACCACTTCTACTCAGCAAAATTACACCCCTAAGTTTGGTTAAACTCGATTTCCCACATTATATGGGAGAAGAGGATACTACTAGTTGGGTGTGTAGGGTAGAACAGTTCTATGCGTTCCAATAGACACCTATAGAAGAGAGGGTAGCATTGGCATCCTTCCATTTGGAAGGATATGCACAGCTATGGTATCAGTTATTCAAACAAGATGAAGGAGACATTTCATGGAGAGCCTTCTGCGGAGGAATTCACCAGCCGTTTGGTCTTCCCAATTTCAAGACTTTTTTGAGGAAATAGCCAAGTTGCAACAGATGGGTACTGTACGAGAGTACCAAACAAAGTTTTTTTTTTTGATAGGCAAGTACTAAACAAAGTTTGAGAAGCTATTATCCAAGATTGGACAACTTCCACCTAATAGACAGGTAAGCAACTTCATTAGCGAACTCAAAGAAAATATCAGGGCTGATGTGCTGGTTGGACGACCAACAACACTCTCAACCGCAATTGGTTTGGCTCGTCTATATGAGTCACACAATGTTTCTCAAAGGCGTGTTGTCTTACCTTTTGAGAACCATAAGCCTATTGCAGCTTCCAAGGAGACTTCAGTTAACACTTCCATTCTTCATACCAAAAGCCTCACGACTAAGGGGATGCAGAAAAGGAGAGAAAAAGGACTCTGTTACAATTGTAATGAGCAATTTGCACCCGGCCACAGGTGTAAAAACTTGTTTGTTATTGAAGAGGTCTATGAGGAAGAAGAAGAAGGAATAACCTTGGAACCAGAAGAAGAAGAGGCGACCCAGGTACTTAATGTACCAGAAATTTCTTTTCATGCAATTTCTGGGAGTAAGGTTCCTGAGACTGTGCGGTTAATGGGTAGCTTAAACCAAGTAGCCATGGTTATCCTGATCGACTTTAGGAGCACTCATAATTTTATGAGTGAAAGGTTGGCCAAAAAGTAGGGATTAGTCTAACAAATAATCAACTCTTCTAGGTTATGGTCACTTCTGGAGAGGAGCTCTGTGAATCGTACCAAGGGGCTAAGTGTTGGAGCAGCACCGAGGGAGATGGATGGAATGGCAGAGAATAGGAGGAATGGCGAAGAAGCAGATGATGATGGTGGGGCTCGTGAGGATCTGGATAGAGGTCCTGCACCCCAGGAAACCATGGCTATGGGTGGAGTAAACTCAGATGCACTGAGACCCAACCGATCCTATGCTAAGGCGGTAGGGAATGCATCATGGCCTGCGATCGACTCTCTTCCAGAACCGATTCAAGCAGTGGATATTAGAAGAATCATAATCCCTCAACAGGACTACGAATCTAAGAGGCAGTCTTTCCGATTTGCCCTTATTGGAAGGGTCGATTTCAGAGTTATTTCTTTGGATGCTCTAAGAAAGGAGGCCGCAGACAAATGGAACCTAAGCCAGAGGGTTTCTATGCATCCCCTTAGAAAGGGTTTTGTTATCTTTCAATTTCAATGTGAAGGGGATAAGGCGGCAGTATGGAGAAGAAGCCCTATGAAAATAGGATAGCAACTTATTCGTTTCCAACACTGGAAACCGGACTTCAACATCCATGTTAAGCAGACCTGGTCCAAGCTAATCTGGATACGATTTCCCGACCTCCCCTTAGAATATTGGCATGAGAATGTTCTTTTATCCATTGCAAAAGCTATGGGGTGACCTGTTGCCCTGGATCGCCATACCAAGCAGGGATTAATGGGTCACTATGCTAGAGTACTGGTTGAAATCGATACTACTGAAACTGCATCTCGCATAAAGGAGGTTCAAGTTGAACGTCTCGAACCCGGTACAATGAGAGTTTTTGGATTCAGACAACGAGTCCAGTATGAAGATGACATTAGTCGATGTGGCTTCTATAAGAGGTTGGGACATAAGGTGGGAGAATGCAGATCTAAGAAGCTTGAAGATGAAAAACAAGCTGCTATGGACAGGTCGGCCTCTGTACCAGGTGCAGTCTACGTTGAAGATAGAGTGGACTCGGTCCGAGTTGCGTCTCACTCGGGTAGAACGCCCATTGTGGAAACCATTCCTCATGATCCTCTTTCCATAATAGCAGCTTCACCTGCCAATCATGCAACTAGGAAGGAGGGCCACGATTTGAATGCAATCAATGAAAGAACGTCAATTGAGGAATAATCTCCTTCTATTTGTGTTTTAGCCAATCAGAATGCTGAGAAGGAGGGAGATATTCTGATTGTCTTGGACACTTTGGCAACCAATCCTGCAGTTTTAGGTAACTCCAACTCACTGAATCGTGGAGATATCTCTATCCGCCCCTCTAATTCAAATTTGAATAACAATGTGGCTGGATCCGGGTCGGACTCTGAGGAAGTGGATAGTGCAGACCTGTCGGGTCATGAGAGTTCATCTGATTCTACTGAGAATTTGGTGGAAAATGAGAGGAAGGAGGACGCCCCTGCTGTCAAGGAACTTCCACCTAGGCCAATAAGAAAGGGCAGAGCTTCCAAAGGTCGTGGAGCATTGGCTTCACTGAGGGGAGTTAGAAACGTTCCTTCAACTCGTTCCTCGCCAAAGAATGGGGTTTTGCAGCATGGTAGCTTCCTCAACTCTTCCAGAAGGGATGGTAGAACGGCTTCTAATTATCAGGAGATGGAGAAGATAGATAATGCCCTTTATGCTCGAGAAAAGGGAATGGTTGTTTCTTCAAAAGAAGGCAACAAAAAAAAGAAGAAAGCAGGCCAGACTAGTAAGTCTGGCAACACCAATTAATTCATAATTTTCCAATGAAAGTCCTCTTTTGGAATATCAGAGGCACGAAGAAGGCTGCTGGTTTAAGAGCCTTATCATATTTTATTCGAGATCATTCTCCTGATGTTGTTTGCGTAGCAGAGCCAATGATTAGTGAAAGCAAATTCTCTTTTTTGTTCTTTAAAAAATTGGGGTTCGAGTCTGATTTCATCCACAATTTCCGCGTGGACAAGGTCCCTAATATATGGGTAATATGGAAACAAGGAATTCCTCGCCCCTCGATCATCGCGGTGTCTGATCAGCAATTATCAATTATTGTGGATTGGTTAGGGAACTGTGTAAGCCTAACCTTTGTTCACGCTAATTGTTTTACAGTCAAATGGAGAGAGCTTTGGTCGGAGCTAGGTTTGGTGGTGAATCCAAATCTACCCTGGTCGGTGATAGGTGATTTCAATGCTACCCTTCTTTCCAACGAGAAAAGGGGTCCAGGGAGATTTAATGCAAAATCAGCTACCGATTTCCAATCTATGGTGGATACTTGTCTTTTGATACAAGTACCCTCGCAAGGTAAGAAGTTTACCTGGACTAACAATCGTCGGCGAGGTAATGTAGTTGCGGTCCTCGACTGAAGTTTCTGCAACAGTAAATGGTTGGATATGTTTAAAAGTACTCTTCAAAGGGTCCTTTTAAGGTCATCCTCTGATCATGCTCCCATTCTAGTTGTGTCAGATTCGATCGCCCGACCAGGTAACATTCCTTTTAGATTTAATAATTTTTGGATGGAGCATGATCTTTTTGATAATATAATTCAAGATGTGTGGAACTAGGAAATATCTAGAAATCCAATTTTTATTCTTTCTCAGAAACTTAAGCGAGTTAAGTTGTATATCAAGCCTTGGGGAAGAAAAAATTTTCCCAATATTGATAACGAAGTCAAAAAAGCTTCTGATCACCTAAATTTTGTTCATCAAGAAATTGAGGCTGCAAAGATGTCAGATGACCTTTTTGGTCTCGAGGCTGATGCCAAAACAGCGTTGTTGAAAGCTACCCAGTTGCAGGATAATTTATGGGCCCAAAAAGCTAAGCAGAGGTGGATGAAAGATGGGGACAAAAATTCAAAGTTCTTTTATCTATCAGTGAAAATGCGACGGGCTCGAAATCAAATCCGCACTTTGCAGAATGCTAATGGGGAGTGGATGAATGACCAGCAACAATTATCTTTATATATTATCAATTATTATGAGAAATTCCACAAATTATCTCTTACTTCTCCTCACCCTGAGCTGCTGGATTGCATTCCATGCATTATTTCGGACAATAATGCTCTTTATTTGGAGGCTGAACCATCTTCAGAGGAAATAAAAAAAGTTGTTTGGGAATTAGACCCAGATAGTTCCCTTAGACTTGACGGCTTCTCAGGGAAATTTTTTAGGCGGGTATGGAGTATTGTTGAGGATGATTTTTGCAGGGTTGTATTGTATTTCTTCAGACGGGAAATCCTTCCAAAGGGTGTGAATAATTTTTTTCTCACTCTTATCCCTAAGGTGGTGGGGGCTACTTCTCTCGACAAGTATAGGCCAATTTACATGAGAAATTATTTTTGCAAGGTATTATCAAAAATTGTGGCAAGTAGAGTTGCAATTCTACTGCCAAAGCTGATTTCGGAGGAACAAGGGGCGTTCCAAAAGGGGAAGATAATATCAGGAAACATTAGCCTTGCTTCAGAATTGGAAAATCTGATGCATTCCACGGTTAGGGGAGGTGGGATGGGGCTCAAGGTCGATGTACAGAAAGCCTACAATTCTCTATCCTGGGAATTTCTATTTGCTGTTCTTGGGAAGTTTGGTTTTCCTAAGAAATGGATTTCTTGGATCCAAGAAATTCTTTCATCCTCAAGGATTTCGGTTCTAATAAATGGAGGTCCAGAGGGGTTTTTTGGTGTGGGTCGTGGTCTTCGTCAAGGAGATCCGTTATCTCCCATTTTGTTTATTTTAGCTGAGGAAGTGCTCTATAGAGGATTAAATAAATTGGCCTTGGAAGGATTAATCAAGTCGCTGCCGGGTCCAAGAGGTACCTGCACTCCAACTCACCTATTATTCGCGGACGATATTTTCATCTTCATGAATGCGTCGGCTAAGTATGTTAAAAATCTGCATTTATTTTTATCAAAGTATCAGGATTTCTTTGGACAACAGTTTAATCTCGACAAGAGCAAAGCTTTCGTTGGGAAGGTTGCCCCCCACAGGAAACAATTCATCAGTAATTTATTGGGAATTCAGGCCTCAAAATTCCCTACAAGGTATTTGGGTGTAGAAATCTTCAAGGGAAGAGTGAAGAAAAATCATCTTTTACCTTTGATGGATAAGATTAAATGCAGATTGGCTCCTGGAAAGGGAAGCTCCTCTCGATGGCTGGTAGGGTGGAGTTGGTTCGATCAGTAATTTCTAGTATTCCTATCCATAATTTTACAGTTTATTGGTGGCCCCAATCCATTATTAAAACTGTAGAGCGGTGGATGAGAAATTTTATCTGGTCGGGTCAAATGGAGGTGGGGAAAAAATTGTGATAAAATGGGAGAACACTTGTAAGCCCAAGGATGAGGGCGGTTTGGGTATCAGAAAACTGAGAGAGGTGAATAAAGCTTGTTTATGTAAGCTTGCCTGGTAGATTAAACATGAAGACAATATTATGAGCAAATTTTTTAGAGCAAGATTTGTTCAGAAAGATGGCTCTCTTAGGAAGGGATATAAATCTTCCCCCATTTTGCCAGGGTTGAAGAGGGTGTGGAAATTCGTGTCGGACATGGAAAGATGGACAGTGGGAAATGGGGAAAAAATCATGTTCTGGACAGATAAATGGTTAGAAAATTCTTCCCTGGCAAAGTCTTCTAATTTGGAGCAGGAAATGTTCATAGGGAGGACTATGCGCCTGGCAAATCTTAATTGAAATGGTGAGTGGTGTTTCCCAAATGTTTCTTCGAAATTTCTTGCCGAGATCTTTGAGAAGGCTAAAAGAATTTCTTTATCACCTATGGAGGATATATGTCATTGGAAGCTATCAAATTCTGGGGCATTCTCTTTGCGATCAGCGTGGGAGGAGATAAGGGGGAAAATCAGAAATTCCAAGATTCAACCTCGTCAAGCTGTGTTTGGTTGGAGACTTGCTCATAATCGGTTACCCACGGATGAGGAGGTGCGCAGAAGGGGTGTGATGATTCCTTCTAGGTGCATTTTGTGTGGTCACGCAGAAGAATCTATCCTTTATTTATTCATTCATTGTGAGTACACCCAATCTCTGTGGAATTCTTTTTGTGATTTATTCGGTATCAGGTGGCAGCCCCTTGATAGAATGGGGGACATTTTAGCATGGTAGAAATGGAAAGGGAAGACTTTAACCTTTTCAACTGTGTGGCTTTGTGGCTTTATCCTCATCCCATATGCTGTCTGGATGGAGAGAAACGCTAGATATCATGATGGTGTAGCTCTTCATTATAAACATATTTTTGCTCGAGTGAAAGGAGAAATTTGTATGATTTCTAGTGTACATCTTGGAAAACCCCTTTCCATCCCGGATCTGATATGTGCTAGAAGAATAGGAATTCCTCGGGTAACAAGAACTCGTAGAGAGATTATTGAAGTTCGATGGTGTCTCCCATTTCCAGGATGGATTAAGCTAAACACTGATGGATGCTCCTTGGGTAATCCAGGGAAGGCCGGAGCAGGCGGGATTTTTAGAAACGAGAAGGGGGACAACCTTTTGAACTACAGAGAATATGTCGGTATCAGAACAAATTTTGAAGCGGAATTTTTGGCAGTGGTCGCTGGTCTTGAACAGGCAAAGATAAATGGTTTTCAGCATCTTTGGATTGAATGCGACTCTACAGCAGTGGTGATCCTTCTTTCTAAAGGTTTAGTTCCATGGTTTGCTCTACAATGATGGAGGAGTCTGTTATCTTTCATGAATTCAATAAATTGGAAGGTGAAGCATTGTTACCGGGAGGCAAATGTGATTGCTGATTTTTTGGCAAAATCATCAACGAGATTTAAAGTGTCGTATCCACTGGAAGCTTGGCCTCGGTTGGTTTCAATGGAATTGGATTTGGATTCTAACCAGCGTCCAAGATATCGCTTATGAACTTATAGGTTTTGTCTTAGACTAAGATTTAAGGGGGCCTTTTCCTATTGATGGCAATGCTGAAGGTGGGGCTGGTCAATTTGTTCTTAGTCTATTTCTTGTATGATGGTGGTGATATCTTCTTTTTCTTTTATATTGGGATGTACATTCTTTATTTCTTCTTAATACAATGAATCTTTAGCGAAAAAAAAAAAGGTCACTTCTGGAGAGAGGTTTGCTAGTCCAGGAGTTTGTTCCAACGTTAAATTAATGCTCCAAGGTGCCGATTGAGGTATATTTCTTCCTTCTTCTAGTGGAGGGTTATGATGTGGTGTTGGGAACCCATTGGTTGAGGACGTTGAGCCCCATTTTGTGGGATTTTTCAAATTTGACTATGAAGTTCAAAGCTAGAAATAAGGAGGTGGTTTTGAAGGGGGTTATGATCAAGGAAGATAAGGCCGTTGTGGACCCCAACCGTGATACAAGGAATTGTAAGCAAGGTGTGTTGTTTCACTTGTATTCCTTACCACTTCCAATTCCTTACAAAAAGGAGTGCCCACATCTACTGTAATGCAACAAATTCTCAGGACATTTGATGATGTGTTTGAGGAACCAAATGGGCTACCGCCACCTAGGCTTCATGACCATCGAATTCCACTAAAAAAGGACAGCTAGCCTATATGCCTTAAGGCTTATCATTATCCACACTTTCAAAAGAAAGAAATTGAGAAGTTGGTTAACGATATGCTTTCCACTGGAGTTATTAGGCCATGTAATAGTCCCTATTCATCTCCTGTTATTTTGGTGAAAAAGAATGAT
Organism: Macadamia integrifolia; assembly: GCF_013358625.1. Classification (NCBI taxonomy): domain Eukaryota; kingdom Viridiplantae; phylum Streptophyta; class Magnoliopsida; order Proteales; family Proteaceae; genus Macadamia; species Macadamia integrifolia. Next base: position 282,884 of record NW_024870476.1, read on the forward strand.
GGAACTTGGCGCGTGTGCATGGATTATCGGGCACTAAATAAAATGATAGTTAAGGATCAATTTCCTATTCCGTTAATCGATGAACTCTTAGATGAACTTCATCGAGCCAAATTCTTCACCAAATTGGATCTGCAGTCGGGATATCATCAAGTAAGGGTCGTGCCAGAAGATATGGAAAAAACAACATTCAGAACCCACCATGGCCACTGTGAATTTTTAGTAATGCCTTTCAGCCTTACTAATGTGTCGTCAACATTCCAATCCTTGATGAAATAGGTTTTCAAGGAATATCTTCATAAATTTATTTTAGTATTTTTCGATGATATTCTTGTTTATAGTTCTACCTGGGAGGAGCATCTGGCACATCTCAAGCTTACCTTAGTCACACTTAGAAGTCATCAATTATTTGTGAAGAAGACCAAGTGTGAATTTGGTCAGTAGCAAGTTTATTATCTAGGCCATATAATTTCGGAGGAGGGAATGGCGGCTGATCCTGACAAAATCACGGCTATGACGAATTGGCCTAGGCCGAAAACAATTATGGCAATAAGGGGATTTCTTTGGTTAACTTGCTATTATTGAAAATTCATCCAGAATTTCAGAAAAATAGCACACCCACTCACGCAGATGCTTAAGAAGAATTAGTTTGAGTGGAACTCAATTGTTGAGGTGGTGTTTGAAAGGCTGAAAACGGCTATGACTCAAGCTCCTATTTTGGTGCTACCTGATTTCTCCAACGATTTCATAGTTGAATGTGATGCTTGTGGAATGGGAGTGGGAGTAGTTTACTACAAAGTAGGTCAATAGCTTTTTTTAGTCGTGCACTACAAGGCAACAATCTCATGTTGTCCACCTATGAGAAGGAAGTGTTGGCACTTGTTATGGCAGTTAGGAAGTGGCATTTCTACCTAATAGGGAGACAGTTTATTGTGTGAAGTGACCAAAAGAGTTTGAAATATCTGTGGAACCAAAAGATAAGTATTCTTGCTTAGCAACAGTGGCTTTTCAAACTTATGAGTTATGATTTTATTATGGTGTACAAAAAGGGATGTGAGAACATGGTTGCTGATGCACTTTCCAAAAGAGATAATGATGAGGAGAAAAAAGACGAACCAAATTTTCACTTGGTAGCCATATCTAATCCAATGTCTGATTGGATAACTGCTATTAAGAAGGAAATACAGGCCACGACTCAAGGGCGCCAACTACTGGAACGGATTTGTGAAGGAGAGGCCGTGGGCCCTTGGGGAGAAAAAGAACGAGTTATCTTTTATAAATCTTGAATTTATCTCCCCAAGGACTCTTCTCTAATTTATGATATTATTGGTCAATACTATGGTAGTAGGCATAAAGGGTTCCACAAGACATCATACACTTAAGTCTGTCTTCTATTTGCCAGAGATGCGGCGTTCTCTTCTTATCCATATTTCTCATTATGGCACTTGTCAAAGGCACAAGGCAGAACAAACCGTCCCTGTTGGGTTATTGCAACCACTTCCTATTCTAGAGAGAATTTGGGAAGATATATCTATGGACTTCATTGAAGGTTTACCTAATTCAAAGGGGAGAACTGCCATCTCTTGTTATTGTGGATCGATTATCCAAGGATGCCCATTTTGTTCCCTTAACACACCCATTTACTTTTTTTTTGCTAAAAGTTAGCAAGTGAATATCATTAATAGAACGAAAGAATGAGAGCATGCAAAATAGCATTTCCACCTTCGGCATGACCATCAGCAGAAAAAGCAAACCAAACAAAAGAAAACTACGTAAACTAAATTACATAAACCGATATCTCAGTCTCTGCTGAAAATCCCAATTTAGATCAGGATTAACAAAATGAGGAGTTGTATCCCAAATAGTAGTACTTCTTAATGTTGCAGCATGTTTGGTTAGTTTATCCACTACTGAGTTAATCTCCCTGTAACAATGAGAGATTTTTCAATTTGTATTGTCCAGGTATTGTTTCATATGCCACCAATTTTGTTCAAAGCACCAAGGAATCACTTGATTCTGATCACAACTCACAACTTCCTGAGAATCACTTTCGATCCAAAGATTATCAAGGCCTTTGTTCCTTGCCATTTGAATCCCTATGAAAAAAGCAAAGAATTCCGCTATATAATTTGTCCCGATGCCTTCATAATACGCAACGCAAATTAGAGCAGTGCCCATCTCATCTCTCAATATGCCTCCAACTCCTGAACACCTTGGATTTCCAAGAGAGCATCCATCAATATTTAATTTGAAGTATCCCATAGGTGGAAAATTCCAAAAGAGCTCCAAAATTTTTCATGTGGGAGATCTAGCAATTGCCACCATCAGTTTCTTTGCAAGAAAAAATTCCTCCACCGAAGTAACTTTTATAGAGATGAGTAGAGTACTCTTGTAGATTGTAAAGGATAGCTGCTATCACATTTGTTGCTGATTGATGTTGATTTTCAAAAATTCTTTTATTTCTCTTTGTCCACATGTGGTAAGGAACAATAATTGATAATGGGAGCCATACCTTACTACATTGAATTGACTTTGCTTTACGTTTCCACCATGAGAATAACTCCTCAATTGAAGGGAAGCCACACCAGCTTTGAGAAAAATAATTAAGAATACTCGTCCATAAGCATACTGTGAAGTTGCAATCCAAAAATAAATGATGGAAAGATTCCTCGTTCTTATAGCATAAACTACGTCTTGACACTACTGGAATTGATCTTTTTGCTATCTTGTCATCAATAGGCAAACTACCATGCACCATCCTCCATCCAAAAATAGAACCGTGAGAAAGGAGCCCCTTCATCCAGACCAATCGGTGCCGGCCAATAACCGCCTTCCTCTCTCTTAATGATTCCCATGCTGATGAAGCTGAGAATCTGCCAAATTCAGTCAGAGACCAAACTCTTCTATCTGGAATAGAAATTGAAGGGAGAGGGATAGCCTCAATTTGAGCACTTTTATCACTCTTCCCATTTACTGCTATTGGGGTTGATAAGGTATTCTTTGACAATGTGTTCAAATTATACGGCATTCCAAAATCTATTGTCTGTGATAGAGATCCCATAGTAGTTTCTGGTCAGAACTATTCTGCCTCAACGGTACCAATTTCAATATGAGTTCTACTTATCATCCTCAAACAGATGGGAAGAGTGAGTTAGTGAATAGAACCTTGGAGATGTACCTCCATTGTTTTTCAAGTAATCATCCAAAGAAGTGGAGTGACTCGATTTCTTGGGCGGAGTATTGTTACAATACTAGTTGGCATTCTTCAATTAAGAGTAACCCCTTTGAAATAGTAGATGGAAAGCCACTGCCAATACTATTCACTTATGTTCCAAGGACGGCTAAGGTTGAAGCTGTGGAGAATCAGTTAATGGAGAGAAACCGAAAACTCAAGGAGTTACGAGTTGTTTTATCTGAATCAGAGAATAATATGAAACAAGTATATGATCACCATCACAAGAAGCGAGAGTTTCTAATTGGAGCTTGGGTATATCTTAAACTCCATCCTTATAGGTAGCAGTCTGTTGTTCTAAGGAAAAATCAAAAGCTTGCTCCACAGTTCTATGGTCCTTTCCAAGTTATTCAACAAATGGGGAAGGTGGCATATAAATTACAATTGCCGGAAGGATCCCGTATCCATCTTGTCTTCCATGTTTCATTGCTCAAGAAGACTTTGGGAACCAATCAGGCAGTTCAGGGAGAATTACCTGCTGTTGTGGGAGAAGGAGACGAGTTACATGCCAAACCCCAAGCTATTTTAAGTTTCCGAGTTCACAAAAAGATTCCTCAAGTATTGATCCATTGGCAAGGCATGTCACTGGCCGAGGCAACATGGGAAGGTTTGAAGGACATGAAGATGCAGTTTCCTTCCTTGGGTCTTGAGGACAAGACCGTTCTTAATGGGGAGGATTTGTTACGTACCTATTAGGGTTGTGTTATTGCATGTGTTATGGTATGTAATGTTGTTGAGTTATTATCGCATGTGAGACCTATTAGGGTTATTGCATGTGTTATGTTAGTGTTATGTTATGTAGTGTGTTGTGAGTTGTTATCACATGTGAAAAGGGTTGGTTATTGTTGCATGTGTGTAGTTGGTTTGAGTTAGTTATTGCAAGTGTTGGTATGTAATGGGTGAGTAGTGGGGTACCTTATGTAACGACCTACTGTTGTTCTATTTACTATGGAATGGAGAAACAATAGGCATGACTTTGAACACCTACTTTCTCTCTGAGAATTGAGGTTGGCTCCTCCTAATCGGCCACTGTTAACACAAGTTTCTTTAGTTCTTGTCTTAATTCATCCCTACAAGATAGGGAAGAAAGGTGAAACTCTGCACGTACTATTATGTTTAGATATGAATTTCATCAATGGGCTTTAAGGTCCGATGTGTAGTCATCACCTGACTTTGAATCCATGAACCAGGAGAATTATTCCAAAATTAGATAGACCTGAAAATGAAGGGAGATGGGTAATATTTTGTCTTAATTCTACATAAGACCACCTTTTGCACCTGTTAACTCCACGACCTGTTGAATAAAATTATAATAATAATTAATTTAACACGTGGGGTAGGGAGGCAAGGGCAAGTTGCGGAAGAAGGCAAGGGGTGGGTGGGGATGAAGATAGAATCAGAGTCAGGAGACAGGGAGTGGGCTGGGATCGGCAGTCAACCCTGAAAGGGAAGGAGTGGGATCGGCATTAAGGGTAACTTCTGAATTTTTTTTTTTTTTTTTTTTTAAATTAACAGTGCCATCCCCTAAAGAATGCCACTATTATAAGAACACCCCTTCTGTTTCACCAAATGAAACTCAGACCTCCTACCATCAGTCACGGTTAAGATATATACCACATATGTTGATGCAGCTACTATACTTTATTTAAATACCAAAATACACTTACTAAATATGAAGTACCTAAAATACACATGTAATAAGTTACTATACCTCCCCAATTCGAGACCTAATTTAAATTTTACCTTTCTCCCAAATCGATTGATTGGGACCACCGACGATTGTTCAGAGCACCGGAGAGGACACGACAGTGGCATCGACAACGGACGACGACAGCGGCAACCAGAAGGAACTTACGGCAACCAGCAGTGACTCTCAACCGTAACCCCTTGCGTTTCTTCTCTGCAGGCAAAACCCCTCTGCCCTTTGTACAACCTAATCGTCTACTGCGAATCCTAGTAACTTCTGCAACTGTACATGTAAATGAGGTTGAAGTTGGTGTTAAATGCTTGAGTGAGAGGATACCTGTGGAGATACCTTTTGTTGGAAGGAATTTGGATAATCTGGGGTGGAAGAAATAAAGCTTTTGGTAATGTAAGAAATGGTGCAGATCAAGTGGTTGGCACGATGACCACTGAGGCAGCATGGTGGGCTCCACTCAGAATATATTCTGGAGAATTTCAACAAATACAATCACGATAAATATTCTAGATGTACTAGAAATATTATTTTGAAAAGAGTAATATAACCCAAATGGAGCATCAAAGTTTGATATATGTTCTTTCGGTAACTTGGTTCTGTTAGAATTGAAGGTGTTATTCAAAATAACAGGTCTGAGATTTTATGTCTTTTTTTTTTTTTTTTTTTTTGGTGAAGAAAAATTGCAGAGATTCAGGATAAGAGCTCTTTCACTGCAAACTATTCAGAATCCAAATGAGTCCAAGACTCCAAGTTGCATTGAGAGCACATTTACTCGCCCGCTTGGAATCGAACTGAAACCTTATACCATCTTAGTCGTACATCAAGATCTTGAGGCCCCACCGCATAGGCCTTAGTAGAAAAGATTCCAGTCGTTAGGAAGGGTGTCAATTTTAGTCGCATATATTGTTAAAGTGCGTTCCATTACAGGGAGTTGGTCAGATTCAGATATAGCAGTCTAAGCATAGAGGTTAAGGTGTGTAGGGCAATGAAAGGAGTCCAGGACAAACCCAGCTGAAACCCAGCTGGTTATTAGCCAAAGCAATGAATGATCACTTTCGTACACTTAGAACTCAACCCTTATTCCTCATCCATATAAATGCACATATCCTTCCACTCTCTCTCTCTCTCTCTCTCTCTCTCTCTCTCTCTCTCTCTCTCTCTCTCTCTCTCTCTATATATATATATATATATGATGAGGACAAATTTTGAGTTGAAAATATATCCCTATATATATATAATTAAAAAAATTTTAAGTTATTCCAAGCTTCTTATTATATTATAAACCTTGAAGAGTCCCCCTTATGAAACCAAGTTGAATTGAGTTTCTGCTAGATTTTATATCTATGTTTTATATATTTTTTATTATATTTAAGTTTCAAAATGAGATCTTTCTTTTATGTGTTTTGATTGTCTTATTATGGTGTGGAACTCTTAGGTACAAAGTAGTGAAAAATGATCAACAACACCTTATGGGAACCTTAAAGTCCATTCATGACCATTACCATGAGTGGAGAGGTGAACAAAGAGTTTATGATATTAATTCTTAACTCATGCCATAGGTTATTGTCAAATGGAGGTAAATGATCAATGTCATTATATGGGTGCTTAAAGTCCATTCATGGTCAATACCATAAGTGGGGAGGTGGGCTGAGGAATTGATTAGGATTAATTCAATTTATTGAATTAATTCCCAATTTATGTTCATATGATATTATTCTCCAATTAACTTGCCATTAGTTGGAGGTTACTCTTGGGGAATCCAAGAATGTGCAAGGGTTGATATTTTGTCTATATAAACCCAACCAATTACCTTGTAGAGATACACATTCACACATTGACATTCCATCCATTTCTACTTATTGCAACCATACAAGTCTTTCTCTTTCTTTCATTTTCTCTAAGTCGTATGTAAGGTTAAAGGGGGTTGTTGTGCTGTAGCTTTTTGCTCCTAGAAGGAACTAGAATAATTGTCTCATCTTCTAATGGGAGGTTGTTTTATCTTGGAGATAGAAGTGCAGAACAACTCTTGGCAGTAGAAGGCATCAATTACCTCAAAGGCAACACTACAAGTGTGACTCAACCTCTATTATGTTCGAAATTTCTTTAGTTGTTGTGGTGGTGATTCAACATCTATTTCAAGTTTTTTTCATCTTATTTTAGCTAAGGATCAACATTACAACAGCATAGTTTCTATTGCAAAAGCTTTGTATTGTAATTTGTATTTTGTAAGAAATTGTAATACAATTCTCCAACAAGTTTAAGATAATTGATCGTTGTAAGATCCCATTGCTGATCTTGGAGATGCAAGCCTCAACGGAGGTGATAACTCCAATAACAATGATGGTCCTTCAATCACTATCATAGGTGATGCTTCGAACAACAATGTCGTTGATGGAACTATTAACGTAGGAGATCCTTCAAACATCAATGTTGAAGGAACAATCAACAATCAAGGAGGTGGGGTTCATGTTAGCCACAATGGTAAGGGGATTCCTTATTTCTGTACCATTGATTCAATTCTCATTAATGTTATCCCGTCAGTAACTGATCTTATCCTGGATTTGGATAAGATGAGGATTGTCACTGAATTTGATAAAATTGAGTAGTTTGGAGGTCAAAACTTCAAACAGTGGAGGCAAATGATGTTTGTATTAGCCCAAATTGGGATGGCATTTGCCTTAACTGAACCCATGCTGGAAAAAAAGCAATGATCCTTTAAAGGAGGGCAAAAGGGTGACTTGGATTTAAGCGGATTATCAATGCAAAAATTAGATTTTGAATGCATTATCCAATGACTTATACCATGTGTATAGCTCATTGGAGTATGCGTATTCGATTTGGAATGCTTTGGTAAATAAATACTCTCTTAAGGATGCTGGCTCAAAGAAGTAGTTGGTGGCTAACTTTCTAAATTTTACTATGAAAGATAGTGACACCATTTCAAACCAAATTGATCAATTTCAAATCTTGATGAGAAAACTAGCAAAGAAAAAAACGGTTCTACTAGAAGAATTTGTGACTGGTGCCTTGATTGAAAAGCTTTCATCTTCTTGAGATGCTTTCAAGTTGTCTATGAAACACAAGAAGACGAAGTTGACCTTGGACCAACTAGTTATAAGGATCAAAATTCAGAAAAAAGAACCAGAACCAGGACAAGGGTGAAAAAGACCTGGGGAGAAACGCTTAAAAGTGAACTTGGTAGAATCCAACAAACAAGACAAGAAAAGGAAAAATCGTCAAAACAATGATGAGCCTTTTTTTAAGAAAAAGAAACTCACTTGTTATAAGTGTGGTAAGCCATGGCACGTCAAGAAAGATTATCGATTTAAGAAGAAAAAATATGAAAAGTTGAACCTAGTTGAAGACAACATCTTTGTAGCTATGGTCACAGAAGTAAATTTGGTTGAAAAACCAAAGGATTGGGTATTGGATACTGGTGCTACAAGACACATTTGTGGTAGTCTGAAGATGTTCTTCTCTTATTCCATAAGTATGGGAGACAAAAAGGTATTCATGAAAAATTTCCAAAGTACCCCTATTATGGGGAAAGGAAAAGTAATGTTGAATCTCACTTCAGGAAAGACTATGGTTCTCACCAATATCCTCCATGTGCCGGACATTAGGCGTAATTGAATTTTAGTTCCTTTGCTTAATAAAGTAGGAATGAAATTAGCTTTTGAGAGTGATAAGACGGTTATCACTAGGAACAATATATTTATGGGAAAGGGATACCTTAGTGAGGGGTTATTTGTACTAAGAGTTGAAATATTATAATTGAGAAAGCTAGTACTTCTTCTGCTTACATTATTGTCTCTAATAATTCTTTTGATTTGTGGCATGGTAGGTTGAGGCATAGTAGTGTGAAGTATATCACCAAACTCTGCAAGTTAGACATGATCACCAATAAGGTGGAAACCCCTGTGAACAAGTGTAAACTTGTGTAAAGGCAAAGTTAACTAAAAATCCTCATAAAACTATTGATAGAAAGAGTGATCTCATGGAATTGATCTATAGTGACTTGAATGACTATAAGTCATATGAGTCTAGGGTAGGAAACAACTATGTCATAACCTTCATAGATGACCACTCCAGGTGTACCATAATTTATTTACTCAAATCAAAGAATGAGGCTGAAAAGGCATTTATATCTTACAAAACGGAAGTTGAAAATCAACTTGACAAGAAGGTTAAAAGACTTAGAACTAATAGAGGGACTAAATATTTTAACCTTGATAAGTTTTGTGAGGAAAATGGAATTATCTATGAAACAATCACTTCGTACAAATTGAAATCCAATGGGATTACCGAAAGGAAAAATAGATCTCTTAAAGAGATGATGAACTTTATGTTATTGAGTTCAACTGTACCACTTGAACAACTTGTTAACTACAAGTAAGGATAGTCAATTGACTTATAGAAAAATAGAGTCAAATGAAAGGATTACCAATCAAGAATTGGGTAATAATGATGGAAGTCAACCAATGATGAGTAAGCGACTCAAAATACCCAAATATCCAAATGATGAGTGGCTTGTCTATTTAGTAGACAATGATCCTCTTACATACAAAGAGGTTATTATATCATCAAATGCCGTCTTTTGGAATGAGGCAATCAAGAGTGAACTAGATTCAATCTTAGAGAATAATACTTAGGAATTGGTAAATTTACCAATTGGTTCCAAAACTGTAAAAACCAAGTAGATATTTCGAAAGAAACTAAAAAGTGATGGGTCACTTGATCGTTTGAAGGCCAGACTTGTAGTCAAGTGGTTTAAGAAAAAGCCTAACATTGATTACTTTGACATATTTACCTCAGTCTCTAGAATTTCTACAGTAAGAGTTATGTTAATGTCGTCGATACATAATCTAGTAATCCATCAAATGGATGTGAAAACAGTATTTCTAAATGAGAAGTTAGAGGGGGAAATTTACATAAAGCAACCAGAAGGTTGTGTTGTAAATGGGTAAGAGCAAAAATTTTGTAAGCTTTAGAAATCCTTATATGGATTGAAGCAAGTGCCAAAACAATGGCATAAAAAATTAGACAAAGTTCTAATTTTAAATGATTTCGTTGTGAACGACGCTGAAAGGTGCTTATTTCATAGTAAAAATGACATATTCATGCTGCTATATATAGATGATATGCTGATAATGGAAATAAACTTGAAAATAGTGAATCAAGCTAAGAAACTTTTGATATCTAGTTTTGGCACAAAGGACTTAGGAGAGATTGATATGATCGTTGGGATCAAGATCATCAAGTAAGAGAAAAATATTTCATTATCCCAAGCCCATTATGTAGAAAACATACATAAAAAGTATGGGTACCATGAAGTTTTAGCGGTTAAAACATATTTTGATATGAGATGTCATTTGAAAGAAACTTAGGTGAACCAGTGAATCAAAAAAGGTATGCTCGAATTATTGGTTCAATCACATATCTAATGAATTGTACGAGTCTTGATATTGCCTTTACAGTAGGAAAGTTGAGTCAACATACTCGCAATCTAAGTAAGGAGCATTGGAGCGCGATTGATAGGTTGTTGAGGTACCTAAAATGTACTATAAACTATAGTTTGCACTATAGTGATAAACCAGCGGTGTTGGAAGGGTACTGTGATGCAAATTGATCTCAGATATAAAAGAATCCTTAACTACTAGTGGGTATGTATTTACACTAGCAAGTGGTGTCATCTCATGGAAGTCCACAAACCAATCTTGTGGGATGGGCTCTACCATGGAAGCTGAGTTCATAGCCTTAAAAAAGGTGGGAATAGAAGCCAAATGGCTTAGAAACTTAATGGTGGATATTCCATTGTGGTAAAAATTGACACCACCAATATCAGTACATTGTGATAATCAAGCGACTATACATATAGCCAAAAACTAGATATACAATGATAAAAAAAGGCACATATGTCTAAGATAAAATCTTGTGAGACAGCAGATAGATGAATGAATGATAGGTATCGATTATGTGAAGTTAAAAAGTAGCCAAGCTGACATGTTCACAAAACCTATGTTTGTCAAGAACTTGTGTAATGCATCTATAGGAATGGGGTTGATGTTTAATCCTTAGATCATGTTATGGACACCCTACCTATGTGAAAAGGCTTAAAGCTTGAATTAGGTTCAAGGGATACAAATGAAGTAATGGGATGACCAGTTCAGTACTACTACTTATATAAATATTCATTTCAAGATGTAAATGGTGTTAGTAGTACCACCACAAGGAGAAAGGTTAAGCGGTAAAGCTCTTAATTAGTCTAATCCCAGGAAATATAGGGGTATGTTAATTATAGTGCACATTGGGGACTAACCAAAGTGAATGTAGGGGGTGTGGCCACCGTCGATGAAAACTTATAGGCAAGTTCTCTAAACATTCATGAGTCCAAGATAAGGGACATGATTGGTTCAAAAGTCCAAAATGATTATATGATGGGTAGCTCAAAAAGTTGACTTATGAGATGTGGTTGATGGGTCGGTCAGCTACACCAATGAGAAAAGATTCAAGAAGTCTGACTCTATCCGTACTCTGTAATGTGACTCATTAGACTTAGTATAGGTTCAAGTCCGAAAGACACCTACAATGATGTGTCTTATAGTGTCTAATATAGTCACAACACATGTGTCCTTTATGTCGTTTGAAACTTATGGGGGATTGTTAGATTTTATATCTATTTTATTATATTTAAGTTTCAAAATGAGATCTTTCTTTTATGTGTTTTGTTCGTCTTATTATGGTGTAGGACCCTTGGGATCAAGGTAGTGGAAAAGGGTCAATAACATCCTATGAGAGCCCTAAAGTCCATTCATGGCTATTACCATGAGTGGAGAGGTGGACAAAGAGAATTGATTGGAATTAATTTCATTTATGAAATTAATTCTTAATTCATACCGTAGGTTATTACCAAATGGAGGTAAATGGTCAATGTCATTATATGGGTGCCCTAAAGTCCATTCATGGTCAGTACCATGAGTGGGGAGGTGGGCTAAGGAATTAATTGGGATTAATTCAATTTATTGAATTAATTCCCAATTCATATCCGTATGATATTATTCTCCAATTAACTTACCATTAGTTAGAGATTACTCTTGGAAAATCCAAGAAGATGCAATAGTTGGTTTTGGGTCTATATAAACCCAATCAAATACCTTGCAGAGATACACATTCACACATTGACATTCTGTCTGTTTCTACTTATTACAACTATACAAGTCTTTCTCTTCCTTCCATTTCTCTAAGTCTTGTGTAAGGTTAGAGGGGGGCTGCTATGCTGTAACTTTTTTTCTCCTAGAAGGGACTAGAAGAACTGCCTCATCTTCTAGTGAGAGGTTGTTTTATCTTGGAGGTAGAGGTGCAGAATAACTAATGGCAGTAGAGGGCATCAATTACCTTAAAGGTAGCACTATAAGTGTGACTCAACCTCTATTCTGTTCAAATTTTCTTTAGTTGTTGTGGTGATGATTCAACATCTATTTCAAGTTTTTTCTCATCTCATTTCAACTAAGGATCAACACTACAACAGCATAGTTTCTACTGCAAAAACTTTGTATTGCAATTTGTATTTTATAAGAAATTGTAATACAATTCTCTAATAGTTTCTCCCATCCTTGAAGAGATTGGGCTTTCAATCAAACTAGAAGAGTTGAGCTTTCAACCTTTAAGAGTTGAAGTTACAAACCCTCCAAAAAAAAAAAAAAAAAAACTAGAAGAGTTGAACCTTTGATGAAATTTGTATTTCTAGATTAAAATATATGCAAATCCAGTACCTTGACGGTCATTTTAAACCCTTTTTCCATACAGAATCTCAAAAATTCATATTTCATAAAAGTTGTAGTTGCGTGCCTCTTGTCTTCAAGACCCAGTTTGAATCGTCTCAAACCAATAACGAACCAAGAGTTATCCCCAAACTGCTGGTCGTAGGTCACTCTGTCTGAGATTGGTTTCGTTTACAAAGGAAGTACTCTCCCGATCCTTGAGTTTGACCAACCCATGAGGTTGCATCAGCGTGTCTGTAAAAAAAGATTATAAATTGTTTCCTATTAAAAAAGATTATAAATGGCTTCCTATTATTCTGGGTTCTTGAAAAGCAGTTCTCATAGAGAAATTGTTGAGGGTGCAACCAACCGTGAAGAGGCTTTATCTTCTGTTAAGAGCTCCAGGTGTAGAATTGGTTGTACAGCCACTGCATAAGGAGGTATTACTTCATCATGGTCCTCTATGAGTTGAGATCTCCTGCACTTATGTTCACTCACACATAGGTTTTAGGTGTAACACTTATCCCATTTACTATCATTTAAAAGGTTAAAAAGGTATTTATGAAAACAAAAGGGGCTGGTGTTAACATATAAAATCGACATTTCAAGCCAACATGCATGCAGAGGATCTAAACCCGTCATCCCAATAGTTATAGGAGGGCCATCACCCATCTCCTATGTCATGGGTGTCGCTATGAGTTATTACCCAATCGTGGGTCATAATGAGAGTTGTGGGTAGCTCTTTCGATAATAGGGGTTATGTTGTGGACCATTACATATAAGACATAACAGACTTATTGCTTGGAGGGGAAGTCGATGGACACGTGGTCGATCGAGATGACAGTCGATGGTTGGTACAAGTGTCCCTTCCCCATTAGCTAGTTTCATTTATGCTTATCCGGGAAATTGACTCATCATGAGAAATGATTATAAGGATTGGCCAATAATGGTGATGAACAAAAGGAAAGTTGACCAGTTGTACCAGGAAGACAAAGAAAGGATGACAAGTCGATCAAAGAGGGAATCATGGATCTACATGACTGCGATAATTGAGATAGTTACAACTGACGATAGGGATAAGGATTTAATAACCACCAACTAACATGAGACAGGTGTATTAAAGTGATTGAACTACCAAAAGAGCATGATAAGAGCATAAAAGGGAGACTTTGCGAACAGAGGTGACATCACCAAAATTTGAACAAACCAAATACACAATGTGCCACCTTCTATCTTTTCATATTTTCCCATGAAGATAATTTGACAAGGAAATTTCACTCCTCTCCCCTAGAATTTTTATTTATTACACATTTATTACACTCTTACTTTTATGAAGTTTAAAATTACTTCCATCCCCTTTAATGTTAACACGGTTAAAGTTACATGTCAAATGACATTTTTACTCTCATTTTTACCCTACTTCTCCACTACCTCTTCATCGCTTCTTCTTTTGCTACATTGTTGTTATTCTTCTCATCCAAACTTCATCAGCCCTGCCACTCTTGAAGGCCACATGTTGGCCATCAACCCATCACCTCCCTTCAGCTTCGAGCACCCGAGGCTTCGTAAGCCTCTGGTAATGCCTCTAGTTCTTCTACTTCTGAGAAGAAAGAAGGCTCCGTCAGTCCTGTCAAAATGCTTTGCTGAACACCCCTCCGGTAATGCTTCTAGTTCTACTTCTGAGAAGAAAGAGGAAGCCAAGAAACCAACTTATATGACTGTGTTTGATATCATATCTCAATCAATGGGGTTCGACCTATTTGGGTTATTTGAGAAGGATGGAAGTCAGAAAATTGGAGTCTTGGTTCACGACCTCGATGAAGGCAGCAACAACAATTGTGTCGAAATTGGAGTAGATTGCACAACATGAGAGCTTTAAGGGGAAGAAGAAGGATGGGTTGATGAAGTTGCAAGATAATAAGGAAGGGAGGAAGGGGCATTTAGCCATAGAAGATGAGATATTTGAGGTTACGCCTTGGTTTCATATGGTGGAAGTGACGAAATTGATAGGGGTACGTTGGGAGTACCAAAATTTCTGTAGCAAGGGATTGAAGCCTTCTCTTAAGGACATCGTATGGGATTGGCAAGGTGGGGAGCAACCCGCGTATCCACAGCTGCAGCTGCGGCAACCACAACCAGCCTAATAAGAAAAAGAGAGAGAGAGAGAGAGAACCACTTAGTAGACAATTATGGGCAGCAAGCTTTGGATTCTTGTCGTCATAATCTTTATTCCCACCATAGAGTGCAAGAGGATTATGCCAGAGAGAGAGAGAGAGAGAGAGAGAGAGAGAGAGAGAGAGAGAGAGAGAGAGAGAGAGAGAGAGAGAGAGAGAGAGAGAGAGAGAGAGAGAGAGAGAGAGAGAGAGAGAGGATATTGTTCATGTTAAGGTAAGGATATTTTGGGATTTAAAATTAAATTTTACATCTTGTGTCATCACTTAACGGTGGGTAGCTCACGGCGTGGGTACGATAGGTAGAATCTACAACATTAAAGGGAGTATCATGTAATTTTAAACTTCAAAGGGGAGAGGAGTGTAATAAACAGAAACATCATGGGAGGGGAGTGAAATTTCCTCTAATTAGAATTTCTCTCTTAGTTCTTCATTGGTGTGTAAGTAAGTTTCTTTTGAACTTATGTAGTCCTTTCAATTTTCAGGTAAAGCTTAGCTTTCCAAAATTAGTTCAGTCTTAATTTTTGTAGTTTCTATGAGGAATTAAATCTTAGTGATTTTAAAAGTCCTAGGAACAATCGAGGCGAAGGGAGAATGCCACCTTCCTTAAGAGAGGCCAGATCCCCATTTTGGGTTTTAGAAGCTCTAACATGTTTGCGCACAACAAATAAATCAGTGAAGGGAGCAAATTGTCCCCAACAGTTTTGGGTTCTAAGAGAGAAATGTGGTATTTGCGTGGAATTAATCTCCGAGAAGGTATAGTTGAAGTCATTCTTTGTAAAGACTTGGGTGTAGAGACCTCAGATTTAAGGGAAGAGATATGAAGCGAGATGGATGTCGTCTTTAATATAGCTGCCACCACCAACTTTAATGAGAGGTAGTATTTGGATTAAATAGGTTTGAATCGTACCAATACAGTCTAGTGATTATTTGTGTGAGTGCAGTTTTGTTCTATTATATAATTGGTTGTAGGTGGGGAGGCCAAGTGGGGGAAGGGAGTAAAATTATGGGGGAAGGATCACTGCCTAGTAGTGTAGCTACTGCACCAAAACGTAAGCCAATGAAAATATATGTGGAGGGATTGACCTTCGGGCAAGGCCCTCTTTTCCCAGGGCTCTATCCTGGGTTAAAGCAGCGAGATCAAGAAAGGTTCTTTTTCCCTAAATTATTTATATTTTTTCATTATCTTCTATGAACCACTAATATAAGCAAGCAAAAGCACTGATCAATCTTTGTGGTAAGAAAAAGGTTGATATATCTATGCGAACTCATAGTGTATATTTCAATATGTTTGAAGTATCTGTACAAATTGTCAGTGTGCAATACAAGGTGATCTTGTACTCTTATCGTATTTGATGGTACGATTGATTATTGACACCAAAAGCTATGCATAAAAGTCTGATCTACGACAACATAAACGTATACTCTCTCTCTCTCTCTCTCTCTCTCTCTCTCTCTCATATTTTGAGCAAAACATTTTCCACCAGTGCATACTACATTGTTACCATTGAATAAAAGAGTAGTTCAAAATAAATTCTATTTATATTTTTAATTTATGATGCATATTTTTTTACCTAAATTACGCTACAAGTAATTGTTAATTCGTTTGTTACCAAGTATATTTTAATTCACACGGGGTATTTAGTGCTCTTCATTGCTTTCGGTGAAAGTTGAATGATTCTCATTCAACCCCGGTATGACTTGTCCATGCGATTATGAGATCAATATGGACCCACAAGACTAATTAGACCGAAAGCATAGATACCTATTGTCAGCAAAAAGAAAAAGAAAAAAAGTATGCTTTAATTTATATTATTAATTTACAATTAGTTTTTATAGTTTTAGAGGGCTACATATTATGAACGCACATATCTCAAATATCCTCAACTTGTGCCCCAAGAATTTAGTCACCAAGGGACAAATTGGGATGCCCAGCCGGGCCGTGCATGGGCTCATTGCTACGACGTACATGAATGGGAGGTGGGCATAGGTTACTTATTTTTTTATAATGATGGTTAAGAAAAATTAATATAACAATTTGCATCTGAAATAAACATTTGCTCTTTTTCTTTAAGAAAAAGGAAAAAATGGGCTCTTTCAATTGTACAAGTTTGATATCAAATCTTAACTTTATCTTTTAAAAATTGCTCACTACACAAGGCTTAAGAAATTGGGGGTTCCATGCAGCCATGAATTGGCTTCTTAGAACTCTATATTTAGCATACAGTTCTTTTTTATTTTTTCATCTTTCCCTTCCAAAATAAAAAATAAAAAAAATACACGGATTCTATATTCGTAGTTAGTAAACTTGGTGACCAAAAAATTATGATTGTCGATGTGGTAACAAAAATATGTTCAAAGTTTAACATAAGTACTGATATTTTTATATATAATGTAAATTAGAGTATTTGTTTTTGAGAAGTAAATTAATACATTCTAAGTGTAAATATATCATAATGGAAAAAACTATATTTGCACCCCCTCCCACCCAAAAAAAAAAAAAATTGAAGAAAAGTATTAATATAAGAACTTGTGTATCTTTAGAGAATACATGATATGACACGTATGACCATTAATTGTGTATACAATACATATACAAAATTAAGGAGTGAGTTACTCAAGGGAAAAGTTGCCTTCTCCACTCTCATCGGTACTATTGAATTGCATTAGGATAGAATAATTTTGACTTCATCAATAGGGATGAGAGTGCAATGACAACCTAAAAATCCAATAATTGATCATATATCCAATGGAGAAGAGGTTTCTCTTCTCCATTGTTGAAAGAAAACTTAATCCTGAATTCACTTACTGCATAAGTATTTGAACTATATTAGGTATGACAATATAAATATAAAAGTGTTTTCAATTTAGAAATCATCTATTCATTATCCAACAAAGAAATTGAGATAGATCTCATTATCATCCTATAAATGTTTAGAATGTTTTAAATTGATATTGTAGTAATTGTAGAGAAAGGTTGATTTAATTCCCCTTGCAATTACATAAGTAGGTACAGCACTAAGCAGTTGTAAGTTGTAAGGTGTGTCTCTTTTAAGAGCAAAGGAAGTCATATGGGGTGCATGGGGTGGATTGAATCTTTTTAAATGCACCAACCCCTTCAACATGCATCCAACGACTGAGAGACACGCATGGGATAGACATAAATGATCGTGTCATGTGAGACCCTTCATACAACCTTCTCATCTCTTCATAAGTATCATCAGGAGTGAGGCCCTCACTCATATCCCCATTGCCATTCATAAATGTATTCACAATAAGTGTGCCGTTTATAACTTGGGAGTTTGGAGACTGAATTATTAATGTTTCTCCCATAGCCTCCTATGTGGGTCAGAGTGAGACTGTGATTTCTACCAAAAAAAAAGGTTAGACTTTGAGAGGATCGAGAGACAACCGTACATCATGAGCCTAGCGGCTTAGCCCACCTAAACCGGCCTAACACTGCCCTGACACTAAATGGGCTGGCCTTTGTGGGCCCAGAGACTGGACAATCTGGTATCCATTGTTTTGGTTCGCTATAGGTGGTCAGTATTTAATTGTCATATAAATATGTCCATTTCTAATTGTTCAATTATTTTCTTTGATCATTGGGAATTCCTATGTCCCGTTTTTCCATGACTATGTACATTTTAGGATTTGGCCATGAGTAGGGTGGAAAAAAGTTGAATGCCACGTTAGCAAATAATAATAAATGTATTTAAAGAATTTGTCTAGGAAGTCTAATTTATCAAAAACACTCATATTTATAGTAGTTTGCCAAAAATAAGTTCAAGATTTTCACTTCAAGGGGGTAGTCGAGTTGATAAAGAACCTTCGTTTTTAGAAGTGTGGTTCTAAATTCGACTCCTCTTACCTCTTTAGAAAATGGTCAAGAGGGGCATAGTAGTTATTTTGCACCTCTATGTTTTGGTGTAAGGGTGCTCTTGGACAGAAAATGTGTCCCTCCCCCCTCCCTCAAAAAAAGGAAAAGGAAAGCTACCTGGCCACATTGCCCCTATGCCCAAACATGGGCACAAGAAATTATCGCTTCACTCCTTCTGAAATAAAAAATAAAAAATACAAAATAAAAAATAAAATCTTATTGAGTATTGATGTCAATTCGTGCACTCTCATTGGCCCCCACATTGATGTAGGGGCCACGTGTCTTGCCTAGTGGAGGCCAATGGGAACATGTGCAGAAACATAACTAGGGGGTCGAATTCCGTTGCTCATGAGGAATGGATGATCATTTTACCCCCTCTATGTCTGAATGCAGGATCACGTTGCCTTAGAGGCTTCATGTTCTAAGAAAAATTTAGAGAACTATATACCATACGTGTGAAACACAATATTTTCTCTACCCATAAAATAAAAAATAATAAAATCTTGGCTGAAGCTATGTAAGTTACTGCTTTTGACTACTCAATTTATCTTTGTTTCTTCCAAGTGATCATCTTGTGTGGTTTTGGCTCATAAATTAACCTCCCCACCCCCACCCCCACCCCCACCCCCACCATCCATTTCCCTCTCCTTTATTTTCATGAAGGGCAAGATTCTATGATTGGCCGAACACCAACATCTTTACAATTTGGAGCAAGCGTGTTAACGGTCGGGCTGGGGGGCCAATACCTTTGCACCGTGGAACCTCCTATTTAAGGAATGAGCCAGTCTTGGTTTAACCATACATCTATTAATCGGGTCTTAAACTGACTAATGCACCATTAAAGCCTTAAATGGGATTTAATTGTCTTAGATTTCAGAAATTTTAATATATTTATTAAAGGATAAATGTTGGGTATGATGTCGGTAAGTATTCCTAGATCTATGTATCTCTCTCTCCTCCTCCCCTTGGAAAAGTCCCTTACACCCCTCCCAACCCAGTCCTCCCATTGGTTGAGCCGCTAACTCCAAGAAAACCATTGCCATACCTAACCTCCTTCCATTATTAAATCATCAACAATTTAGAAAAGACTTTACACTTATTTACATTCGATACTCAATAATTCATAAAAATATCAATATATACCTTATCTAATACAAAAAAAAAAATTAATAATAATAATAAAATATACATATAAATGGTCAGGCCTAAAATCAAAATACACCCACCCCATTTTTTTGTTGTATTAATACACTATTTTTAATTGTCCCCAATATTTGGATTGAATGTGATCCATCTTTGGTTGTGGCAATTATCATAGTTCAATCAATTCTATGATGTGTCAGATAGATGGCTAGAATTTTTTTATTTTTTTTGAAAAAAAATAAAAAATTCATTAACTAAAATCGGCAAGAGAGAATCTCCTTCCGAGGAAGGACATATTTACAAGGAAAAAGGGGGGGGGGTGATTAATCCACCAAGTTTTTTAAAGCAAAAAATTTAAAGCTCCTCCAGCGAGGAAATGAGCTTCTCTATTCATAGACATAGGGATGAAACCAAAATTAAATGTGGAAAAGTCAGAAGAAAGAGCCCAAATATCATCAACTATAGCTAAAGTAAGTCAATCTAAAGATGAAACAATGTTGTTGAGGGCATAAATAAAGCGGTTGACAATCTGAGAAGATAAGGAGATGCAGAAGCCCAAGACTACGAGCCAAAAGAAGAGCATCACACACACTCTCTGCTTCCATAACTGAAGCTGAAAATCCCCAGCTGGCCTTACACTTAGCTCCAATGAAAGACTTTCCTTTATAAAAAATGATCGACCCTCTTCCTCCTTTCTTTGCCTTTGAGGTCCAAGCCCCATCGGTAAAAGCAACAGTAGAATCCA
This sequence comes from Macadamia integrifolia, assembly GCF_013358625.1. NCBI lineage: Eukaryota > Viridiplantae > Streptophyta > Magnoliopsida > Proteales > Proteaceae > Macadamia > Macadamia integrifolia. The sequence goes on from NW_024870476.1 coordinate 303,511, forward strand.
TTGGCAGGTTCTAGAGCTAAAAATCTAAAAATACAAAATGAGGAAATGAAACATTAGATGGTTGACTAGATAGGGCTAATTAATTCATTGCCAACCTGCTATCCTTCACAGTATAATTGAAAGCTGAGATAGTAGAGACTAAGGGCCCGTTTGATAACGTAACCAGAAACGTGTTTCTATGTTTTCTTGTTCTCAGAAACAAAGAAACGGCATAAATACCGTTTGGTAAAAGTGTTCTGTTCCACTTGTTTTTTGAAACATAAATTGAAATTTATAACAATTTATGCTTCAAGAAACATGAATGACGAAACAAGTTTTACTTGTTTCGCTCGTTTCTCGAAACAAAAATGAGGCACAAAAAATCGATATTAAAGACGGAGTTTGGCATCACTACCATCACCACCGTCTCCGACATCTCACCGACCGGCAACGCTCGATGATCTCATTCTCTCTCTGGAATTACAAATGCTTCTCCCCAATTCCAGATCTCTGCTCTTCTCTTCCCCACCTCCCCCTTTTACTGTACGCCCCAACCCTACCCCTAACAGATCCATGTTTAGCGGATGGAAGACGGCTCCACCAAGTCTCTCCTATGGCGGCTAAAAGCTCTTTAGATTTGAAAGCGAAACCCTAGGCATAGATTTCTAACCTCTCTAACCTCCCAACCCCATTCTCCGATGAAAGGCTCGAGCCGGTTGTTCACGATCGGGCTTGTGACGGCATGGTACTCGTCCAACATCGGGGTTTTGTTGCTCAACAAGTACCTCCTCAGCAACTATGGCTTCAAGTATCCTATCTTCCTCACCATGTGCCACATGACTGCGTGTTCCTTGCTCAGCTATGTCGCTATCGCTTGGATGAAGATAGTCCCAATGCAGACTATCCGATCCCGTGTTCAATTCCTGAAGATCTCTGCTCTCAGTCTCATTTTCTGTGCCTCCGTAGTTAGCGGTAATGTTTCACTTCGATATCTTCTGGTGTCATTCAACCAGGCAGTTGGTGCCATACCCCATTCTTTACCGCCGTGTTTGCCTATATCATGACGGTGAAGAGGGAAGCTTGGCTGACTTATGTCACCCTCATTCCTGTCGTCACTGGGGTCATCATTGCCAGCGGGGTGAGTCCTTATTGACTGAGTTTTGCTTCTTCCCCAATTGCTTAATATTAATTTCATGAATTCAGCTACCTTTTACCTGCATCATTTTGCTATTGAAATGGAGATTTAAAACATCGTTATGATAAGTTACTGCTTTTGGTTGGTACGTCCGATCTCATATTACCAACCAAAATTAGAGGAGAAAAAAAGAGGTCGGGGGAGTTGGTATCAACAGATGACTCTAGAGGGTTATATTGAAACAGATAAACGTTTGGAGGGGTCGGTTTCCTATTTGCAGAAGAAGAGACAGATAAATGTTTCAAGAAACAAGGTTTATCAAACACCCAAAATTTTGTTTCTATTCCCAGAAACGGAAATTTCTGTTTCTGTCGTTTCTTGAAACAGAAACAGCAGAAACGTTATCAAACGGGCCCTAAATTTGGCAGTTCAAAGCTAAACACAACCTTGTTTCTTGATTTTCATATTTTCCAAAGGAGAGAAGGCCATTGGATATGGCAGTCTTGCTGGTTTGGAAGCTCTTTAAATCTAAGAAGAAGATAATCAAACCAATCACTAAACTCAGCTCCTTGAAAAGTGGTGGTATCAAGTCTGAAGGGGGAAACTTTCCACACAAAAGCTGCAAAGGGGCAACATAAAAGGGCATGAATTATTGATTCATCATCTACAAGACAAATAGAACAAATAGGGAGACGAGTCATAGATCTATTATGTAGTAATTTATTTACAACAATGGCATTAGAACAACACCTCCACAAAAATATTTTAATTTTTGGTAACATTTTTAAATTCCATAATTGTTTCTAAAAATCATAACTTGAGGATGAGGCATTATGGACAGAAACATTTGTACTAGCATTCTTCAAGTGAAAAGCAGCAAAATAAGTTGATTTAATAGTGAACTTACCATTCTTTGTGTATCCCCAAAATCAACTATCCGGAGAAGGAAAAATATGAAGAGGTACCTGCAGGATAGCTTGAGCATCACTAGCTGAAAAGAAAGCCTGAATGAGTGGGAGATTCCATTGTCTTGATAGATTTATGATAAGATCATCTAAGAGGTGAATCTGAGAGGAGGGGTAATTTGCCGTCAGTTTTCCTCCCAGCAACGAAATGACCCAAGCATCATAAAAAATAGAGGTGGATTTACCATCTCTCACACTTCTGCACAATCCATTCAATAGCAAAGACCTTTCTTTCATGAGGCTTCTCCAAGCCCAGGAGCAAGAATGACAATTGGGGGCATCTCAAAAAGAGGAGTTCGGAAAATACTTCCCTGTGAACAATTTTACCCACAAAGCTTCCTCATTTGATAGTAGACACCAACATTGGTGGGCAAGAAGGGCTAAATTAAAGCTTTGAAAATCCCTAAAGCCAAGCCCACCCAAAGATTTGGTCCTACAAAGTTTGTTCAAACTTACCCAAAATACACCCTTACTGGACTTGTCTTTCCACCATAAATGTCTTAATAATTTGTTCAATTTATTACAAATGGACTGGGGAAGAAAGAATAAGGACATGGGATAAAGAGGAATACCATTAGCTACAGACTTTAGGAGGACTTCCTTTCCTGCCACAAACAAGAGACTTTCTTTCCACCTTGCTAATATAGATTGAACTCTCTCAATGACATTATTAAAAACGAATTTTTTAATTAGATCTACCGAACTCCGTGGGTAATCCTAAATATTTACCTTGAATGGGCACTACATTAAACCCTAATATGGAGGAGGCTTCACCAGCAACCATAGAAGACACATTCGGATTAAAGAGAACATTGGATTTACTAGTGTTAAGTTCTTGTCCCGAAACTAGGTAAAAATTCTTGAGAAAATTCATCAACCCTTGCTTTAGAGAATACTAAGAAATCATTAACAAAGAGGAGGTGGGAGACAGTAGGGCCAAATCTGCTAGTTTTAATCCCAAAAATTTGATTGGAGAGCTCAACCTAGAGAAGAGAATTAGATAAGGCTTCCTGACATAGGACAAATAGATATGGGCTTAGGGGGAAGCCTTGTCTGAGACCTTGCTTGGAGGAAACACTACCAACGATGGACCCATTGACTTTTGATAAGATAACTCACAGTGGTAACACATTGCATAATCCAATTCACCCAAGTAGCACCAAAACCTTATCTAAGAAGGGTATGCTCTAAGAAAGGCCATTCAACCTTGTTATAGGCCTTACAAAGGTCAAGTTTGATTGCCATATAGCTTGTTTTACCCTTGGATGTACGCATTTGTTGTAATATCTCGTGAGCAACATACACGTTGTCCGAGGTGGTTCTTGATGGCATAAAGGTACTTTGGGAGGGGCTAATTAGGGAGTTAAGAAGGGGTTTAAGCTTACTAACTAAACATTCAGCTATAATTTTATAAAAGATAGTACACAAACTAATAGACCTACACTGACTAATAAGCGCAGGACACTTCTGCTAAGGGATAAAGATGATAGCAGTAAGATCAAAATCATTAAGCATATACCCATTAATGAAAAATCTATCAACAATAAAGATGACATCAGGCGCAACAATATACCAATACGATTGGAAGAATCTCACTGGCATCCCATCAAGACCAGGAGCTTTATAAGTTCCATTTTGGAATAGATTAGTTTTCATCTCCTTGTCTGTAAAGGATTTGCATAACAAATCATTCTGGGAATGGGATACACAGGCTGACACACATTGGAGAAATTCTTCAATTCTAGAAGGATTTGAAGAGGAGTACAGGTTATGAAAAAAGTCAATAATGTGGGAGGACAATTCAGGTCCTTCAGAAATCCATTCCCCTGCGCTATCCTTAAGCATGTCTATACAATTAACTTGTCTTCTCCTAATAGTAGTGTTGTGAAAAAAAGGAGGTGTTTTGGTACCCTGCTTTCAACCATTGTAGTCGTGATCGCTGGGCCCAAAAGACTTCCTCCTAATAGAGGAGGGATTCCAAGTGTCTATGGCATTGGGCTTCAAGGGATGCAAAGTCCGGAAAATCAAGGTTGCTTTGGATGGTTCAAGGTCTTTCATAGCTTTAGCAATTTCCATCTTAGCATTTCCAAATGTAGCTTTACTCCATATCCAAAGCTTAGACCCACATCGCTTTATTTTTTTACTCAAAGCGAATAAAGCAGAACCCTTCCAGTGGCCATTCTAGCTATCGGCAATGACTGAGGGGAGGTCAGGGTGCCCTTCCCACTTAGCCTCAAAACTAAAGGCATGGGCTTTGCGCCGGTGCTTAGGGTCAAGATGGACAACAAAAGGACAGTGGTCTGACCCAATTATAGCAAACCTATAGACAGATATTGATCCATGATTGCAAAGGAGAACACTATTGGGAAAAGCCTTGTCTATGATAGCCATGATTACATCTTTGCCTTTCCTTTTATTAGATCAAGAAAAGGGGGGCTGCTAAACTTTAATTCAACAAGACCACAGTCATCAATAGCAGTACTAAAATTTAAGATTTGTGAAATGGGTTTTACTTGATCGCCTGATTTTTCCTCTTGATCCAAAATCTCATTAAAATCTCCCATGCAAAGCCAGGGTTCAGTGACCGTCCGACCTAGTTGTACAAGATCTCTCCAAAAGGCAGCCCTACAATCTGTTCTTGGTTCACCATACACAAGAGATCATCTGAAACGAAGATTCAAAGAGTGAGAAATTAAAGAGAGATCTAGAATCCTATTAGAAGTAGAAAAGAAGGAGATATCTATAACAGAAGACCAAAGATAGCAAGGCCATCAGAGAGACCTTGTGGTTAGATTCCAAAAAAATGGTCTATATTAATTTTCCTTTTTAATTTTTCCAAAGATGCATTTGGTTGTTTGGTTTCCATTAGTAAAACCAAACACAGTCGAGTTGAGGCCACTAAACTGCAAAGATATTGGACTGTCAGGGCTCGACTACTCCCTTGACAGTTCCAAGCCAAGAAACTCATGGCGACCCGGGTGGCTTTGAGGTAACCACCGAAACCTTTTTCAAGTCAGAATTAACTACCTTAATGGATGATGATTCCTTGATACTGAGATGATGTTGTCGAGCTTCTATCTTGTGGCATTGCTTAGGAGAGTGCCATGTCAAAAACTTAGGAGAGTCTGGGACAGGAAGACCCCTGTTAGAGGAGAAACATAGTTTTTTAAGACCTTGAATGATGGGGCCTGGTGGGCTTTGGGCTCTTTTTTTGCTCCTTTGTGAACTTAAATTGAGGTTATCATCAGCATGGATTGCTTCAATCACCAATGTGGAAGGAGGTGTTCATGTACAATCTTGAGAGGTAGCTGAGACCAGAACTATCTTAGAGACCAATGCTAAAGCAGAGGACTCCATATAAGTTGGAGTGTTTGAACCACCTTGAATAGGAAGTGAACATGGAAGCATTGAAGGGCCCAGGTCCAAGCAAGTTATATTCTCTGGTTGGTCTAGATCATCTTCAATTGACTGGTTCAGGTGGTAGTCCTCTTCAACAATTTGGTCTTGTGTATCTATTAGCCTTTGTCTTTGTCAATTAAGAACTGTCAGGACCTGAAGAGTACTTGAGGGAAATGATTGGCCTGAAATGTCCAATTCCATTATTTTTAAAATATTTCATGGATAATTTCCTACTGGTATAGTGAGGTAAATACAGCTATGGATGCTTTAGCTAAGAGAGCCTCGATGAGTAGATGTTAGGAGAGTTGGAATTACCCCCTTCTTTTTTTCTTAGAATATTCAATATAGCCAATCCATGTATATTTTACAGGTTTTAAGTTATAGGTTTGTAAACTGATTAAATTTGGCTTGGATTCACTACTATCTTATTTTTTGCTAAGAATCAGCAAGTGAATTATATTATAGAGGAGAAAACTTGTATAATACAAGGTGATGCTCAACCATTGAACTTCTAAACCACCTTTGGCATGGCCATCAGCAAGATAGAAGAACAAACACAAAGAAGAAAATTATTTTACTAAATCTGAAATTGAGCTATTGATCCACCTTCGGCATGGCCATCAGTAGAAAAATAGCTCAATTAAGAAAGAAAAAACCCTTCTTATAAGAACCTATATCTTGGCTTCATTTGAGCATCCCAAACAAGATCTTTGAAAAGAAAATTTGGGGAAGTGTCCCAAGTTGTTGAAGTCTAAGTGGAGGGTGCATGTTTAGCTAATTTTTTTGCAACATTGTTGGCCTCCCTGAAATAGTGCGAGATTGTCCAAGTAGAACTATCCAAAAAAGCTTTGTAGGATCTCCATTGTTGTTGAAAAATCCAAGGGATAATATTTTGTTGTATGCAAAAAACCACCGCCTGAGAGTCGCATTCAATACACATGTTTTTCCAGCTCTTAGATTTTGCATGACAATCCCAATCAAGTCTGCTTCAAATTCAGCAAAGAAATTAGATGAGACACAAGACTGCAGGAGAAGCTTCTTATGTGTGATCCTCTGCTGTCCCTAAAAACACCCCCTGCACCTGATCGACCTGGGTTTACTAACGAACACCCATCTATATTCAGCTTTATGGATTCATGGGTGGGAGGCTTCAAAATAACTTCACAAATTTCTTTTGACTTCTGAGGGATAGTCTTGAGATGCAAATTCCTGGATAATAGCAAGTCAAAAACCGATTTTACTGGGATAGGACCAATGCTTGAAAACTCCACCAGATCATAGAGAATATTTTTTATTAGTAGTTGATCAGTAGAGATCCCATTATCATGCCTACCTTTGTTCCTTTCTTTCCAGAGATTGTACAGAATGATGATTAAAAGAGCTTCCCAAGCAAGATGCAATTGAACTGCATTTGACTTTCTCTTCCACCATGAAAAAAGATCTTCTATAGAACGAAATCCACCCCAGTGAATCTGAAAAAAGAAAAGAATTCATTTCCACACACTAGTAGCAAAACTACATTGAAGAAAGATGTGGCTTAGAGATTCTAGGTTCATGTTATATAAGATACACCTAGAAGCCAAAGGAACTCCACGCCTAATTACTTGATCATCAGATGGCAACCGCTTGTGATATATATGCCATCCAAGCAAAGAAAGATAGAGATGCATACCATTTTACCAAACCATGGAGGTCCAACCGTGGGTTTGGTTCCTGACCCTTAATCCTTCCCAAGCTGAATTAATTGAAAACTTCCCCGATTTGGATAAGGATCAGACCATTATGTCTGATGCAGGAACTAAGGGAAACTCGATTTTTTTTATTTGCGTGCAGATTCATCTAAGGGAGAGGTTGGAGACCTCTAGAAGTGCCCACTGCCCATTCTCAATAAAATCTGAAACAGAGGCTGAGATATCAAGATAATGAGCTTCTATTCAGCATATCAACTATCTTAGCATTTTGCATCCAGCAATCATGCCAAAAATTAATAGAGGTGTCGTCCCCAATAATCCATCGCTCAGAGTCACAAATAAAACTCAACACCTTACAAAGAACCGGCAGGATCGTGGAAGAGATGACCTTTTCAGGTTCCCATTCTTGGCAACAAGTCAACCCCTTAGAAATTTCCAATATAGAGATTGATCGATTTTTATAAACCAACCCAGTTTGGCAAGTAATGCCAAATTTATATCCCAAAGCCTTCTAATGCCCAATCTACCTTCTTTCTTTGGCTTGCATAATATGTCCCATTTTACTGTAATTGCTTTTGAAGAAGAGGCGTCCCCTGACCATATGAAATTCCTGATCCAGGATTCCATAGAAGCAACCACAGAAGAGGGCCAAAGGTATATGGAGAAATTATGGACTGGGATACTGCTCATCATGATTTTCACCAACTCAACTCTACCTGCCATGGAAAGAAGACGGCCCATCCATCCAGCCAGCCTCTCTTTGAACTTATCGACCAGGGGCAATATTGTTCGTCCATAAACCCTTCCTTTAAAAATTTGAACTCTTAGATATCTTGTTGGAAAATGACATTTCAGGATGCTCAAAACATTTTGATTTGAACTTTTCTTGGAGTAGGGATGGAGCCAAAGTACATGTGACTTTTTTCAAGATTAAAGGCCTGACCTGAGTATGCCTGGTATTTGTCAAGAAAGGCTTTCAAATGCTTCATTGCTCGTAAATCAGCATTAATGAATATGAAAAGATCATCTGCAAAAAGCAAGTGTAAAGGTGTGAAAATATTTCGTGACCCCTAGATCCCTTTCATCTTCCCTATAAGCCTCAACGCTTTGAGACCTTGACAAAGGACCTCTTCTGCTATAATAAACAACATTGGGGAGAGCGGATCCCCTTGCCTAAGACCCCTTTCAACTACAAAAAACCCTATCGGACCACCATTTATTAATACTGACAACCGTGTAGTTGAAAGTATTTGACGTATCCAGTTAATCCATTTCACATTGAATCCAAACTTCTCGAAAACATCAAATAAAAATTGCCAATAAAGTGTGTCAAATGCCTTTTGGACGTCCAACTTCAAACCCAGGCTACCACCAAAGCTTTTTCCCCATCATATTAGCAAGCTCTGATGCAACTCCAATAGAGGAGAAAATAACCTTTCCTTGTTGGAAGGCACCTTGCTCTTCTGAAATAATATGAGGAAGCAGAGATGATAAACGCATAACTAGGATTTTTGGAATTAATTTGAAAACAAAGTTCCCAAGACAGATGGGCCCGAACTGACCAACTTTTTTAGCATTGTTTGACTTTGAGATTAGAGTCAAGAAGTTGGAGTTAATATGTCACACTCCGCTTGCACAAAATCAAGACGGTGACCGAGTTAACCCCTATTAACTCACAAACCTGCCAGGATCAACAATGCAGTAACTGTAATATAACATATATCTACTAAACTAAGATCAGACCTATGTTTTCAGTGGAAGACTTGTTCATAATAATGTCTGTAATTGTTTCTCAAATACTTGATACCCAAATTGAATTATAAAAGTTATATACATTTAGGCCCAAAGGCATGATATATACGTAAAAATATAATAATTTAAGCATCAAGTAATAAAAGGGAGTACAAAGAAAATAATAAAAAAGAATCACTTAGGAGTCATAGTTGCCATGTAGTACAATCCTCACACGTGCAATCGGCATCGTGCTCGAACTCGTCAGGGACCCACCAGTCCTCAGATGAAAACTCCACAGTGGGACCCGACTCCTGATCACCAGGTGGATAACCTGTAAAATCACCTAAAAAGATTTGTGCAAGCGGGATGAGCTCATTAGCCTAGTAAGTGGAAAGGAAGACCACAAAAGGAGACCACACAAACAGTCACCACATAAATGCGCTTATATGCAATTCATTTTAACCCTATTAGCCTAACAACATTTCTAGGTCATAGGTTATGTGTTACTCACAATCATAGTGCACATATGCCCCAGTACAAGCCACGAACTCCATCCCGCGATATGCCTATAGGGTTGTCAGGAAAGGTCCACCATTGGTACCAGAATTTAAAATGCAAGCCGACTCCCGATAAATTTAAATGACAAAAAGTAAATGGGCGACTCCACCCGAAATAAAAATAGTATGATTGGCCCTCTGAATATACCACCTGGGTTACCGACTGTCCTAGCGATCAGTCGTACGTACTTCTAACCATTGTTGGAGTTCGACAACCACAACCCGATGCTTCCCCCCAATGATCCCCAATACGTAAACTTCTATTGGGAAGGGTCATAACACAAGGGTAAATCACATCCTAACCACATGCCTCTACATGCGTATAGTACGATTACACAATAGCGTTGCGTCCCATACCACAAGCAACTATGCACTCATTTCCAAGCTGACTATGGCATCTAAAATCTAACATGCATATCATGTCCAAATGAGATTCCTCCATCACATACATGACATAATGATTATTCAATCATAATACAACGCATAGCATATTATGTAAATACACATTCAAATGCGTGATATGGCATATGTGATGTCTAGTCTACTCACAAGTGATATGATGACATGGTTAGACTAACATATGTTAAATGATGCATAACATTTTGAAATTAAAATAGAATCCACTCCCCACTTACTTGTATATGTACATGGTGCTTGTACTCGGTACAAAAAATATCCGATGTGTGGGTACACGTATATTGAGTGTAACCTATCATAAATATAATGATTTATCATTTCACTATTTTGGGGTCAAAATCATTATGTTTGAACACTAAAATCATGTTTAAAATCATAAATGGGGGTTACCCATCAAATTTAGGCCAATTTTGAGAATTCTGGAAAGACTGGTGGGCTATGTAGCCCACCGGTTTCAGCCCACCGATTACACCAGAGCTTAGAAGCTGAGTTCTAAGAACTTAGGTGGGCTAAAACTAGAAGATAGGTGGGCTATGTAGCCCATCAATTTCAACCCACTGGTTACATCAGAGTCCAGAAATTGAGTTCTAGGAACTCAGGTGGGCTAAAACCAGAAGACAGGTGGGGTAAAAATACCCCCCAGTCTTTAAATGAAAATTTTTCAACATCATTCCCGACTTTTCTCCGGCTTAGGGAACTTGTTTAGGGATGATCCGATGACTCAAATCACTTATCTAAGGTCCAATCATGTACCCTCAACCTAGATCTAAGATCAAATCAAAAGAAAAATGAAGATTCTTACCTCTTTCTCAAGAACACCAATAAAACCCCAATCTCCAAATACTCTAGATCTTCACCAACACTCCTTTTAAATCATTCAAAATCAATATACACACCTTCCATTAGACCTTAGATTTGATTATCCAAGTAGGATTAGTAAGATCCCAGTGGGTTCTTTCCTAAAAATTAAAAAGAGGGTTTAAGAAAATGAGTTTTCCTAAGAATCCTTAGAATGTGTACAATACCTACCTCAAATCGAAGATCCCACCAAGTTGATCATTAATCCAAGCTCAAAATACTAAGACCCAGCTCTGGTGAAGCTCTACGGTCGATTTTCCCTTCTTCTTTCTTCTTCTTCCTCTTTTCCTTTCTTCTTCTTTCTCTCTCTTCTCTACTCTCCCACCGACCAACTAACATTAATGAGGGAAAAAACAATTAATGTCTCCTCTTTTATACCTGGGCCCCCTAAAATATCTTCTAAATCTTAGGTGGGCTATCTCAGGTGGGTATATCTCAGGTGGGCTTCAATGGGAATAAACTCCCACATAATATTAGATTATATTGGCACTCACAATTACTAGTACGTACCTTCACGTTTTGTACATGGCCTCATAGTGCGTGTAAGTGCAAGGCTTGGGTGCACGTATTACACTTGGTACCCACTCGGTCATGTCAGGCCGACCCAAGTTCAAGGTCACTCTTGCTACCATATTCTATATGGTACCTGTGTCGGTTCCCTCTGGTTCAGCCCCTATATTATCAAACCAAATCAATACGAGTAATTAGACCGGGTTTAGAAAGTAAGGTATCACATTACCCTTTGTTAAAAATTTTGTCCCCGAAATTGTAGTACCTAGTTGTTCGAAAAGATGAGGATACAAGGTTTGAGTATCATCCTCTTTCTCTCAAGATGCCTCTTCGATCGGATGGTTGGCCCACCAAATCTTCACAAAAGCGATAGAGTGGTTGTGGAGAGTTTTCACCTTTCGGTCTAAGATCTCAGCCGGATGTTCTTTATATGTCATATCAGCTTCTAAGTATTTCAGTTCCACAGGTAGTACGTGGGATGGATCATGAACGTACTGCTTTAATATAGATACATGGAAGACCTTGTGAACACTGTGGAAGGAAGGTGATAATGCCAACATGTATGCTACTGCTTCAACTCGTTTCAAAATCTCAAATGACCCAATATATCTCGGATTTAACTTGCCTTTCCTGTGAAATCTGTATAGGCCTTTGGTAGGAGATATTTTGAGGAACACTTTCTCTCCCTCTTAAAATTCCATTTAGTCCTATGGCTATCTGCATAGCTCTTTTGACGTGATTGGGTTGCTTTAATTCTTTCTCTAATGACATCGACTTTATCACATGTCACCTGAATCATTTCTGGTCCAAGCATTTGACGTTCACCTACTTCGTCCCAGTATAGAGGATTCTTGCACTTTCTACCATACAATGCTTCATATGGAGCCATCCCAATTGTAGTTTGGTAGTTGTTGTTGTAAGCAAAATCCATAAGAGGTATATATTTCTCCCAACTGCCACTTATTTCCATGGCATAGGCTCAGAGCATGTCTTTTAATATCTGTATTATCCGCACAGATTGTCCATCCGTCTATGGATGGAAGGCCATACTCAGATTCAATTGCAATCCCAAGGCTTACTGGAAGATTTTTCAGAATCTGGAGGTAAAGCTCGGGTCTCTATATGATACAATGCTCACCGGTATACCATACAAGCATACCACATTATCCATGTAAAGCTGTGCTAGTTTATCCATGGTGTAGGTGGTCCTGATCGAAATGAAGTGAGCTATCTTAGTAAGCTTATCAACCACTACCCAAATTGCATCCATTCCCTTAGGTTTACAATTGCATCCATTCCCTTAGGTGTACGTGGTAGTCCGGTGAAGAAGTCCATTGTAATGTTATCCCACTTCCATTCAGGTACTGGGAGTGGTTGAAGAGTGCCAAAAGGTTGGTGCCATTCAGCTTTAACTTTCTAACATGTAAGATAAGTTGACACATACAAAGCTATTGTGGACTTCATTGCTAGCCACCAGTAGTGTTGCGTTAGGTCTTTGTACATCTTGGTACTTTTAGGGTGAAGAGAGTACTCAGAAACAACAGTGCCCCACCATTGGCTAATGTAAAGCTAGGGTTATTCATTGTTTGCTCTTGAATCTTCTCTCTGATCCAATGCAACTTAAGATCTAAAGGCTATTTCATTATGATTTCTTCCCTGATGGATAAGTGTACATGTAGAGCCGCCAAGGACATAGTCAACTGTTTTATTATGATTTCTTCCTTAATGGATGAGTGTACCTATAGAGCCGCCAAGGTTAGTTATTTGCCTGGTGCTCTAGTTCCAAGGTCACTCCCTCATACAAGAGGATTTCATCCATTAACATCGCCTCCTGTATGAGCTCTAGACTGACATCTAGATAGGATAGTGACACAGTTTGAGCTTTTTGGCTTAATGCATCTGCCACTACGTTGGCCTTCCCTAAGTGATATTGAATATCATAATCATAATCTTTCATAAGCTCAAGCCATCTCCTTTGTCTCATATTCAAGTCTTTTAGACTGAAAAAGTACTTAAAACTTTTGTGGTCACTGTATATTTCGTACTTTTCACCATACAAGTAGTGACGCCAAATCTTTAAGGCAACAATGACCGTTGCTAGCTCCAAGTCATGAGTAGGGTAGTTCTTTTGATAGTCCTTCAATTGTTTGGATGCATATGCTACCACCTTACCATGTTGCATAAATACACAGCCCAATCCAACTTTGGAAACATCGGTATACACTGTCATTCCACCTGTGCCTTTAGGAATAGTCAACACTGGTGCTGACACTAGCCGCTTCTTCAGCTCTTGAAAATTTTTTTCACACTCCTTTGACCAATCAAACTTTATACCCTTCCTAGTCAGCTTGGTCATTGGTGCTGAAATCTGAGAAAAGTTCTCTATGAAGCGTCTATAGTAACCTGCCAAACCCAAGAAACTTCTAATTTCTATTACACTCTTGGGTACCCCCCAATCTACTACGGCGTTGATCTTATTCGGATCCACTTTGATTCCATTTTCAAACACTATGTGTCGTAGGAATCCAACCTGTCTGAGCCAAAATTCACACTTACTGAATTTCGCATACAACTGTTGCACTCTCAGTCTCTGTAGTACCATCCTTAAGTGTTTTGCATGGTCTTCTTCTGACATCAAGTAGGTCAGGATATCATCAATAAAAACAATGACCTACTTGTCAAGAACATCATGAAACACTCGGTTCATCAAATCTATGAAAGTTGCTAGTGTATTAGTCAATCCAATAGATAACACCAATAACTCATAATGACCGTACCAGATTCTAAAGGTTGTCTTAGGTATCTCACTACTCTTTATCTTGAGTTGGTAATACCCAGATCTGAGGTCAACCTTTGAAAATATCTTAGCACCTTGTAGCTGATCAAATAGATCATCTATGCATGGCAATAGATACTGATTCTTGATGGTTAACTTGTTCAATTCCCGGTAATCAATGCACATACGTAGGCTCCCATCTTTCTTCTTAACAAACAACACTAGAGCACCCCAAGGCGATACACATGGGCATATGAATCACTTCTTCAATAGATCTTGCAACTGTACTTGTAATTCTTTTAATTCTTCTGGTGCCATTCTGTACAGAGCCTTTCACATCGGGGCAGCTCCAAGAATCAAATCGATAGTAATTTCCAACTCCCTGTCAAGTGGTAGTTGAGTCAAATCATCTGGAAAGATGTCTGGGAATTCTTTAACCACTTCTACTTCTTCTAGAGGTGTGACCCTTGCATCTAAATCAATCACCGATGCTAGGTACCCCTGACACCCATTTTCCAACAACTTCACTACTTGCAGAGCGGAGATGAGGACCTTTTTAGCCCGCTTCATTATATCCACTTAGTATATCAGTTCCTTCCCTTCGTCATCGATCACCTTGATCTATTTCTCAGCACACTTTGCTCGATGTGCTGATACAAATCCATGCCTAGTATAACCTCAAAGTTTTGTAGGTTGAACTTGATGAGTTGGGTATCTAACTGCTTTCCACTGATCTCAATGGTACATGGCCCATATACTTTCTTCAACTGTGAAATTTTGCCTGTAGGTGTACTAACTATCATCTTATGCTCTAGTATCTTGGGTGTCATATCAAGTTTCTCAGCAAATCTCTTTGATGCAAATAAATGTGAAGCCCCTGAATCAAACAAGACATATGCTGGTATACCTGATACAGGTAGGACACCTAATACAATAATGCACATAAGTAAAGCATGTCATCAATATTTACCAAAAGGTAATTCTCAATTTAAATTGTACCTGCTACCACTTCTGTGTTAACTTCAGCTTCCTCAGCTGACAAGGCATACATCCTTCCATTTGGTGGACCCCCTTGAGTTAAAGCAAGTCTATACCCAGAAGGCTGATTGGCTGGTAAGGTTGGTCAGGCTCAGCAATCTTTAGCAAAATGCCCATATGAATGGCAATTAAAACAACTGTTCTGCAAAGCTTGAACTAGAGCAGAAGCTCTTTGAGCTTGACCTATAGCAAGTGGAGGGTGAGGTGGCCTAATAGCTATGGGTGTCGTACTTGTATTGAGGCAAAAATATGTAGTACCCCACCCACTAGCGGGTCAAGGAGGATAACCCGATGGACTATAGGGCTGCCTGTATGAAGGACCAAATCCGTATAATCCACAGAAATTCTTACTCGGGCCGCTCAAATCCGTATAAGGGTTCGCTTTCTTCCACACACCAGGTGTAATAGATGATTCACTCTTCAGTTTGTCTTCAATGGTTTTGGATTTCTGTACAATCAAGGCATAGTCGGTGAGATCTAATGCCTTAAGTATTGTGCCAATGGATACCTTCAATCCTTTTAGAAACTTCTTGCCCTTCTCTTCAACCTTTTTCATGTGAGGGGGTGCAAAGTAGAAAAAGGCCTCAAACTCCTGTGATAATCAAGGATAGACTTGCTTCCTTGAATCAAGGCTGAGAACTCCACTTTCTTGCGGTCTCTAAAACTACGAGGGTAGTAGTTTGCTAAGAACAGCTCCTTGAATTGTTCCCATGTGGGTTCTGGGTGTGTAGCAAATAATATGACTTTTGAGGCTTGCCACCAAGAGTTGGCCTCATTCTTAAACTGTAACCACTCCCAAATAATCTATTGAGCATCGGTGCACTCAATTAATTCAAATATCTTATCAATCTCTTAGATCCATCGATCCGATTCCAAAGGGTCACTTCCCACCTTAGTGAATGTAAGTGGTAGGTTCCTTTTGAATGACTCCACCACTCTTGTGGTATGGCCCACCGACTAAAAATATGGTGCATATACCGGATGGTACAGGTAAGGAGGTGGCATCATATATGGAGGTATATCCTGAGGTAGTATGGGTGGTGTACCTCCAACTTGATTCTGAGGGGTGATGCTAGGTGGTGTACCTCCAACTTGTACCCCAACACCAGGTCTCCAGTTAGACCTTGTGGAATATCTACCAGAGGAGGATGATCGGGTAGTATAGTATATCACTACTGTTACATAGTAGTCATAAATGCTTGTTGTTGCTGGAGAATCTGCTGATGGTGATTCTGATTTGATTGTTGAATCAAGTTCTCAACATCACCAGAGGTAAGTACCGGTGGAGGATTATGAAGTGTAGCCATGGGTGGATCCTTATGAGCCACATTCTGATCAATTTCCTCTTGAGGTTGTGGGTTAGATGCTTGCCCCGTAGGTTGAGGCCTCCTATTGATTGGTGGCCTACCAACAAGACGAGTTCCTTGAGGTGCACCCCGAGAGACAGCCTCGGATCTAGTGCGTACCATCACTAGTGTACCTGATTTGCATAAAAATTTTGTATATATTAGTATTACAACTCATTACAACATTGTTTGAAGCTTAGCTCGCAATTTTGTGCACTTTCATCCCAAAACAATCGAAGAAACGTGCACACAATAGTTCAAACTCCAAATTTTTATTTCATTATACATGTTGGCTCAAATCTCCCCTATAAACTCATAGTTTTTCAAAAATGACCTTTAAAGCCACTAATGCAGGCCATGTAGGACCCACAGGTGGAATCGGGCCCTTACTACCAAAAACCATGGGCTTGGCTGGTTGAACCCCATCGGTTTCAGTCCTTTGGAGGTACCCGAGGTTGCGATTTAAAGGGGCTTTAAACCCTATTTTCCACCCATTTTCTCTCATTTCCCTCTCATTCGAACTCAGGCGATTTTGGGCGATCCTTGGGCGATTCCTTACGACTCGACTCACGGAATCGATGCAATGATCCGCTCAAGTTTTCCTTCTCTATCACTGCATCTTTAAGGTAAGATCATAACCCTTTATTTCTCAAAATTTCTAGGTTTTCTCTCTTTTGAATGGAAAAATCGCTAATGTGGTTGGGGCTTTGGTTCTTCCTTTGATTTTCTCCATGGAAAACGATTCATATGCTAATGTAAAGCTTAGATTTAGGTTTCCAAGCAGTTTGACCCATGAAAATGGAACATTGGAGAGATTTTCTCCCTTTTTATGCTCTAAACAGCGATTTTGGGGATTTTATCGTGCCTTTCTCTTATCTTTGTCAATTTACCACCTACATTATGACTTTTTCTTGTCTTCATTACAAGATTAGGCTTCTCTTGTGTTCAGTAACCATTCCTTTGCAAAATTTCCCAATTTTGGATGGCATAACTGTCGTAAAATCCTTATATAGCTTGCCCAAATAGAGAAGACAACAACATAGGGAAAATTCATACCTAGCCACATCTTGAATTCCTTGTTCACATTTGAA
Organism: Macadamia integrifolia; assembly: GCF_013358625.1. Lineage (NCBI taxonomy): Eukaryota > Viridiplantae > Streptophyta > Magnoliopsida > Proteales > Proteaceae > Macadamia > Macadamia integrifolia. The sequence continues at coordinate 321,007 of NW_024870476.1, forward strand.
TCATAAATCTTCAAGCATATTAGAATCATCATTATTTATTTCCTTTGAAATGTAAACCTTCCTTTTGGCTAGATTCCCAAATTTAAAATTTTCTACTTGATCGGTATACTTGTTTGAAATCCTTCAATTTCTTATTCCAAACCCAAATAGGGATATGCTATCTCTTGTTTAATCTAGTACGATACTTTGTGTTCTCTTGAAAGGATCTATTCATTATATATATTCTTGGACTATTCACGCATTAAGATCACATCTCATTTAGGTCAATATATACCTCAATCAACACATGCATTATCTCATTCATCACTTTGCATCTCCTATGTTTACTTTGTGATTTCCATCACCTTAATCCTTCTTATCTATGTATTTTCACTTAGCCTATTTAGGTATCCGGGTTTGATGATTTGAAATAAACTAGCTTAAATCACATTTCCTAAAACTTTTCTTCCATACGCTAATATATCTTATTATATTCATCTCTTTGATTCCATATCTACTATCTGTCTCGACTTGATACTCCTTATACTTTGACCTCTTATCTTACATCATGTGCTTATCACTCTTCTTTTCATTTTCAGGATGCCACCAAGAAGAGGTAAGGAATCCTTAAAGCCATCAAGGAAGAGAAAAACCTCCAAGGCTAAGAGGAAAGAGGTGGGGTCTAGTTTTTTAGCCCCATCTCCATCTAGGGAATGGGAGAACTCATCCGACTATGATGAGATGGTATTCCACAGTGCGAGAGCTACATCATTGTGGAGTACTTTCCGTTCACTACTGGTGATATTGGAAAAGTAGGTGATTGTGGAGCACTTTTCTCGCATTCACCTCTTGGAGAGATTTTATGCCCTTGGTTGGGAGTCCATCCTCAACATTGACCAATAATGCTACGAGGGTTTGGTGAGGAGGTTCTACTGCAACCTAGAGGCCATAAAGGAGGAGGGGGAGTTCATCATAATCAAAATGGTGAAGGGTGTAGAAATCATCTTTACTGCTGACCGGTTGATGAAGATTTTAGGGATCTTTTTAGAGGGTATTCCCTACTATAGTCCTCCCAGGACCAGAGGCATAGGCCCACTGATGAGTCAGGACATGCAGGAGCACATCTACGAGGTGATTAGTGGTTCACCAGTGAGGCCTACATCTAAGTTGGACTTTTCCCCTGAGGGTAGGGTATTTGCTAGGTTGGTGCAGTTCAACCTAGCTCCTAGGAGTGGTCATGCCCACCTACCTAGCTGCTTGCTTGCTATCTACCCTTGAGGGCAATGTACCTATACTATGCCTCCCCTACTTCATACTGAGGTTTATGAATCACCATGCCTTACATCTCGAGGATGCCAGCCTACCCTATGACAGAGCCCTTACTCGAGTCTTCGAGCATTTTACAGTCAACCTTTCTAAGGAGGAGGGAGCAGTCCCAAGGGACAAGTTCTCTACAAGGAATCTAAGGTAAATGAATTTGCATGCTTTGATGGTAAAGCCACAGGCAGCTAAGGGGTAGGAGGACGAGGATGTAGAGCAGGAGGAGGGTGTGGTCATAGATGAGGATGAGCATACCAGAGATGACGGGAGTCATTTCCTGTACTAAGAAGAGGGTTTCCAGGGGTACCTGATCATGAGGAGATCAGAGAGGAGGAGGTTTTAGAGGAGGTGCCGTTGGATACTAGGGCAGCAAATCCAGCTTTCCATAGAGCTGGAAGTTCCAAATCAGCCAGAGCTAGTGGCCCAGACATTCCCAATGCTTCTAGCACACAACCCACGGCTCTACCACCTACTGGAGAGGCACCTATCCTACAGGATATCCTATTAGAGTTGAGATCCTTGAGAGAGAGTCAGGCTGAGCTTAGAAGTCAGTTTGGAGAGAGTGCGCCCAGGGAGCAGGAGCTTCTCAGGAGAGTGGAGGAGAACACTGGTAGATAGCTCCAGATGTGGAGGCAGTTTGGAGAGATGGAGTCTACATTTCAGCAACTCACCTGGGATATGTACCACTCTTCTATGGTGATCTCTGTGGATGTCCATCATGTACAGAGGAGAGTGGTGTGCCTTCATGATCGATTCACTCATTGGGACACGTGTCTCGGCATCAACTCTCAGGTTCATTTAGGAGAGCCTTTCGATGTATCTAGCAATGACTCTGACTAGCACTCTAGACTGATAGCCTATTACCCTCTTTTGACTTTTTACTTGTCATTTCGACTTGACTTTTTAACTTTATTTGACAGTCTTAACTATTTTGGGTTTTATAGTTGACTTTTCTGTTTTACTTACGTGATCGAACTAGTATAGCTTTAAGAAATGATAGCATCCACCATTCATTTTGTAATGTACTTAAAGTTTGAATTGTGATCTTGATAGTAATTGTAAATTTTTGAATGGTTTGCTTATATTAAACTACATGGTTTGATGGTTGCCAACACAACCACCATATGTTATTATCTTATTATTCTTGTTGTCTATCAGGTTTTATGTTTGAAAATTTTTTGTTTTCTCACTTCATACAGTTATGCTATCGAAATTTTGTTAAAATTTCCGCTAACAAGTACATTCAATTATGACAATTTTAATTTTAGTTTACTAGAATTCATACTATCAATGCATGCATGCCATGAATGCAAAGGATATAAATTTTTACATTTAAATTAAGGCTTTTTAACTTTTCATAAGGTTTTTATTTTCACTTACCCTAGACCCATTATAGTTTCTATAGGTAGAGCATTGCGCTTTGATACCACCCTTGTCACACCCCGCATGCATAAAACTGACTCGGTAACCGAGTTAACCTCTGTTAACTCACAAACCTATCAGGATCAACAATGCAGTAACTGCAATACAGCACACGTTTACTAAACTAAGATCAGATCTATGTTTTCAGTGGAAGACTTGTTTATAATAATACTTGTAATTGTTTCCCAAATACTTGATACCAAAATTGAATTTTAAAAGTTATATATATTTGGGCCCGAAAGCATGATATATATGTAAAAATATTACAATTTAAGTATCAAGTAATAAGAGGGAGTACACAAAAAAGAATCACTTAGGAGTCACAGCTGCTATACATTATAATCCTCACACGTGCAATCGACTCCGTGCTTGAACTCGTCAGGGACCCACCAGTCCTCAGATAGAAACTCCACAGTGGAGCTTGACTGCTGATCACTAGGCGAGTAACCTAAAAAATCAACTAAAAAGAGTTGTGCACGTGGGATGAGCTCACTAGCCCAGTACGTGGAAAGGAAGACCACACAAGGGAAACCATATAAACAGTCACCACACAAATATGCCTATATGCAATTCAATTTAACCCTATTAGCCTAACAACATTACTAGGTCATAGGTTATGTGCTACTCACAACCACAGTGCGCGTACACCTCGGGTACCAGCCGTAAACTTCATCTCGTAATATGCCCATAGGGTTGTCGGAGAAGGTCTACCATTGGTACTGAAATTTAAAATACAAGCTGACTCCCAATAAATTTAAATGAAAGAAAGTAAATGGGTGACTCTACCCAAAATAAAAGCAGTACGATTGGCCCTCCGAATGTACCACCAGGGTTACCAACTGTCCTAGCGATTAGTTGTGTGTACTTCTAACAGCTACAGGAGTTCGACAACCTCAACCTGATGCTTCCCCCCAATGATCCCCAACATGTAAACCACTGTTGGAAAGGGTCATAACATATGGGTAAATCACATCCTAGCCACATGCCTCTACATGAGCATAGTACGATTACACAATGGCGACGCATCCCATACCACGACCAACCATGCACTCGTTTCCAAGCCGACTATGGCATCTAAAAGCTAGCATGTATATCATATCCAAATGAGATACATCCATCACATACATGAAGACATAATGAATATTAAATCATAACACAACGCAGAGCATATTATGTAAATGCACATTCAAATGCTTGATATGGCATATGTGATATCTAGTCTACTCACAAATGACATGATGACATGATTAGACTAACATATATTAAATGATGCATAACATTCTAAAATTAAAAAAGAATCCACTCCCCACTTACTTGTATATCTACACGGTGCTTGTACCCGGTACAAAAAAGATCCATTGTGTGGGTACGCGTATATTGAGTGTAACCTATCATAAACATAATGGTTTATCATTTCACTATTTTAGGGTCAAAATCATCATGTTTGAACACTAAAATTGGGTTTAGAATCATAAATGGCAATTACCCATCAAATTTGGGCCAATTCTGGAAAGGCATGAGGGCTAGAGCCAAAGACCATAGCCCACCGGTTTCAATCTGTTGGTTACACCAAATCCCAGAAATTGAGTTCTAAGAACTCAGGTGGGCAAAAACCAAAAGATAGGTGGGCTATGTAGCCCATCAGTTTCAGCCTGTCTATTACACCAAAGTCCAGAAGCTGAATTTTGGGAACTCAGGTGGGCTAAAATCAGAAGACAAGTGGAGTAAAAATACCCCCCAGTCTTTAAACGAAATTTTTTCCAACATCATTCTTGACTTTCCTCCGGCTTAGGGAACTTGTTTAGGGACGATCCAGTAACTCAAATCACTTTCTAAGGTCCAATCATATACGCTCAACCTAGATCTAAGATCAAATCAAAAGAAAAAGGAAGATTCTTACCTCTTCGTCAAGAACACCAATGAAACCCCAAATTTCACTTCTTTTGCTTAAAAACCTCCAAATATTCTAGATCTTTACCAACACTCCTTTCAAATCCTTCAAAATCATTATACACATCTTCCATTAGACCTTAGATTTGATTATCCAAGTAGGATTAGCAAGATCTAAGTGGGTTATTTCCCAAAATCAAAAAGAGGGTTTAAGAAAAGGGATTTTCCTAAGAATTCTTGGAATGTGTACAATACCTACCTCAAATCGAAGATCTCAGCAAGTTGATCATTAATCCGAGCTCAAAATACCAAGACCCAGCTCCGATAAAGCTTTACGGTCGATTATCCCTTCTTCTTTCTTCTTCTTCTTCCTCTTTTCCTTTCTTCTTCTTTCTCTCTCCTCCTCTTTACTCTCCCACCAACCAACTAACATTAATGAGGGAAAAGATAATTAATGTCTCCTCTTTTATACTTGGGACCCCAAAACATCTTCTAAATCTTACGTGGGCTAAATCTCAGGTGGGATGTCTCAGGTGGGTATATCTCAAGTGGGCTTCAATGGGAATAAACTCTCACATAATATTACATTACGTTGGCACCCACAATTACTAGTATGTACCTTCACTTTTTGTACATAGCCTCATAGTACGTGCAAGGAAATTCTTGGGTGCACATATTACACTTGGTACCCTCTTAGTCATGTCAGGCCAACCCGAGTTCACCCTTGCTGCCATATAATATATGGTACTTGTGCCGATTCTCTCCGGTTCAACCCATATATGATCAAACCAAGTCAATACGGGTAATTAGACCGGGTTTAGAAAGTAGGGCATCACATAATACCGTTAATAACCACACCCTCTCTAAAAAAATTCTGGACCGCCACACAAACATCTGCACCCACAACATCCCAGCAAGCTCTAAAGAAAGCTCCTAGAAATCCATCTGGGCCAAGGGCACTATCAGGATCCAAATCAAGTATGGCATTACAGATCTCTTCTCTACCAAGAACAGCCTCTAGACTTCTATTATCCATCTCAGACACCACATGAGGGATCTTGGCAGGAAGATCCTTGTTACGAATAGAAGTCCCTCTTATTTGAAAGCTTACATAATGCTCTACTATTTCCAACCCAATAGCCTCATGATTAGTGTGAATAATGCCCCCATCGGTGTGGAGCTCCCTAATAATATTCTTCGATTGCTAAGATTTTGTGGATAGATGAAAGAATTAAGAGCAATGATCTTCATGTTTTATCCATTTATTTCTAGATTTTTCCAACCATAACCTTTCCTGAAGCATAATAGCCCTATAAAGGTCACCTCTAGCAACTTGCTCTTTGACAAGCAAATCATCACTAGAGCCAACAACCTCAATTTCCTGTAATACCTCTTTAAGGTTATTTTGTTACACCCGTGCCCTGACTCGGTCTGATTTGAACTATTGTGATAGGTCTCGGACCAGAGATTGGAAGCACAGCCAGGTTTTAACTCGCGGTCACCCATTGCCAAAGGGGGAGAGAGGACCCCAAGTGTTCATGCGTCTCATACCAGCCTAACTAGAGGGGATTCATACCTTTCACTCCCAGACGGTAAGTGACCCGACTCCTCAAATATGAATTTCGGCACGTACCGGAGTTACCGAAGGACCCTAAGCATAGTCGAGGGCAGCCACCCATGCAAGACCAACTGTAGAACAGCAAGCAGTCAAGATAGCAAGTTGTCTTGACCAATAAAAATAAGCCACTGGATCCACTGGGGAAAAATCGGCTATTTCTGTTGAGCATAACGGACTGCTATTAAGGTTCCGATGCCCATGGGTCCCGTTACTCGCATCATAGACAATCTCGGATGATCCCAAATCATCGTTCACACTTTTCTTATGTCATGAGAATTTTGCAGACCTAAGTAGTCAGGTTCTCGGGCTCCGAATATCGTATTAACTTGATCGATCCGAATAGGGTCCAACCAAATGGACCCTGAGGTCCACCTTAACTCATAAGTTAGAAATGAGGAATTCATTTCCTCATTTCATCTTTGTCCAAAATGTAAGAGAGGATAGGAAGGAAGAAAAGAGGAAGAAGAAGAAGGGGGAAAAGGTTTACCTATATGTCAGTTGCCGCCTAGTTGTCGGAATCGCTGCCGAAGGTAAGTACAACCTCCCATACAACTCTCTCTCTTCATTTTGACCTAGATTAAGTTAGGTTTGGATAGAATCTTGGTGTAGAAACATTGTTGAGGTTGGGGAATGCGTATTCTACCCTCTCAGTTTTGTTGTTGAGCTCGAACCAAGCCTTCTGAGCTCCGACAAGTATTACCAAATGACCAACTAGGGTCTCTATCGTTCGATCGACATATCTCCCAAACGACTCGGTGGAATCAGGATTTTATTGGCTTAGAATGATGCTAGGAACATTCCCTACGAACTCCATCGAACAAATCCTGACGATTGGGCCTGAGCTGAAGAGCCCTAAAATGGCTAAACACTTCTGTACCACCATCTGAAGCAAGCCACCGGATCCACTGGGCCTGCTTCCGGTGGGTTATTTTTGGTGAATCACAGAGGCTTGTGAGCTCTCTGTCACCACTATCAGAAACAACACTAATATTTTTGGTGGAAATACCCTGTTTCCAGTGGTTGTTTCCGGTGACATTACTGTCATGGGAAACATTGTTTGTACTTTTTGGGGGTGACCCAAGTGGGCCTTTCCCGATCTTTTTGACACATACTGATGTATGATTACCCTTGTGTCTAGGACAGTGATGCGTATGTTCCCCGAGATCAAAACTGAGTGGATCAATCAGTGGTTGTGCTTGAACCCTAACACACTCGAATATAAACCAGATGAGGGATGGACAACTTTTATTTTTAGAATGTTTATTATTATTAAACTGCTGAAATGCGATGATGACATTTCATATGTCACACTTGTCATTTTACAAATATGATATGAATTGTTATGCAATTGTATGATGGGATCCAGTGTGGCCGAGGTGGTACTAGTATCGTGATCATCATGTGTTTGGTTGTATATATGAGACAGAATCTGACGTGGCCGAGGTGGTACTAGTGCCATGATTATCGTATGCGTGTTGCATTTATGTGTTAAGTATGTGCATTAGAGTTAGTTGTAGTCACGGATTACACTTTGTGATCGATGTATTACCGGTATCTTGTGCTCCAGGACTACATTTGGAAATGGAAACACTTTATAGTCAAGGATTAGTATCAATGTCGCGTAGTCCTTACTCAACTGTGATATGCATGCAAGATTAGGTAAACGGTCTCGGGTTTCACTTTGTGGTCGACGTGTTACCGGTATCGTGTACCCGTGACTGTATTTGGAGATGGATTACACTTTGTGGCCGTGGTCTTACCGATATCGTATAATTCATACTAACTATATCATTATGAAGACATGTAACTATATCTATTGTGGTATATTTGATGTGACTTTCTGAAATGCCCACACCCGCGATACGATGTGATTGTGGCCAGAGGCGGGAACTTGTCAAGAGTGGTCGATGATTGGTATCGGTGCCATGATAGCCAAGAGGGGATTTCCAGGGTTTGTTGGGTGACCATGGATGCATACAGGGACCTGTAGGCTTCTATTCACGGTTAGGGTTTGTATCCTTACGCAATCGATGGCAGTTCCGAGACAAAGGATACAGCCTAATTACAGACTTAGTTTGTATTGTTAGGTGGATAATAAAACAAATGAATTGTATCTCGAATATCATGGACTATGTGTTTAATTCTGCTATCATGTATCATAAATTATTATTGTGAATGTCTTATTGGATGTGCTTGAACCCCACCCCTCACTGAGCGAGTTGGAAAGCTCACCCCACTTATACATACTTTTTAGATGATGATACAGGTACGGTCGTGCCTGTGGCTAGTGACTTTTTTTCCTCCGGACCTGAGTACGGAGTGAGCGACTAGTGAATGCTGGACGTGAAGGAGCATGGCCAGGACTGTGCTTATGACTTTTGTGCCGTAATGCCATGAGGTGTTTGGTGTATTTTTGATTATGTCTTGAAGGATTGTAAACAGAATAACTTGGTTATTGATATTATATTTTCATTAGATAATTTTCCCCTTTATTTCTGATGATTCCGCTATTATACTCTGATTCCGCTACTTATGGTTAGTTTGTGATGTGAGATTGTGAAATGTTAAGATACTGCTATCAGAGATCCTGGTAGGCTTGTAAGACAGGTACATCTCTTACTCACATAGCCAGTATTCCTAATGGTAAGTTGGGTCTACTGAAAGTGGGGTGTGACAACTATCGTATAAATAAAAATCTCAAGACAACAATAATAGAATTTCAACCAAACCACGACTTAGGAAAATTAGGATATAAATAAAAATCATGACTTAGGGAAATTAGGATATAAATAAAAATCTCAAGACAACAATAATAGAATTTCATAATTAGGAGACAAGCATAGGTGTTAAAGCCATTTCATTATAATAGAGAACTTGAATACACCGCTTACACTTTTCATAAGAAAATAAAGTACTAAAAGCAGAAAATCCTAACTAGGCTGATGGCAATGCCGTAGGTGGAATAGTATTTCATCACTAAAATCAGTGATTCAGTTTTTTTCTTTTTGAGGTTGTTCTTCTCTGCTGATGGCAATGCCGAAGGTGGATTAGGGGTTCAATGGATTATTTTTAATTCTTTGTAAATGTATTCTTTCTCCTATCATAATACAATATATTTGCTGACTCTTAGCATAAAAAAAAAAAAAATAACTAGCCTAAGTCTAGGAAAATGAACAACTGAAGCAAATGACAGAAATTAAAAAGTTCAACTAAAACCTAAAACATCAAACTCAAATAAAAAAAGAAAGGAAATCCTAAAAACTAAAGTGGCAAATGTGCCACTACTCTTGCTGCTGCTGCTTCTGGTTCTGTCCTTGGCCTTGAGCCTGGTTCGGACCATGAGTTCCTAGAGGAGGCACCAGAATACCAAGATGGAAGACCATTGCCTGCATCTATGTCTCTAGGGAGGCCACTCTATTGTCCATAAGACAATAGGTCCTATCTATGCCATAGTTATTAAATTCGGATTCAGGAATTATTCGGATGAAGAATTATTAGGATTAATGCGTTTCATTAATTCAATGATTTGGTCAAAATATCGGTCAAAAAAGCGGAGATAATAAAATTTGAGTTCGGATTTGGATTCGGGAATTATTCGTTTATAAAAATAAAAAGCGGACAAAAAATTTGGATGTTATTTTTAATATTTGCAATACTTGTTTCATATTATCTATCAATTATCATATGTACATAACATACAAATGATGTAAAAATTAAAATTTTAAATTTTAAAGATAAAAATATTATATTTAGCTTTTTTTTTTTCTAAACTCATTTCCTATTACTCAAATAATTGAATCAGAGAAAGAGAGATTGAGTGGGGGAACTGAGCACAAATTCATCTAGACCCACGTCACCCACCATGCATGTTCTCCTTAAAGACTAAAGAGAAAATAACGACTGTAAGACTTAGTCAAACCAAAATGGAGTGAGATATTTTTTTTTTTTTTTAAGAAGTGTGAGAGATTACCTCAGGAAAGATAAGATTTGTTAGCTTCTATTAAAAAAGGAAGAAAAGTAACATTAGGATAATAAATGCATAATAAACACACTATTTCCTAAAGGCTTATTGACTTATTCAAGATAAAGCTTTTTTTCTTACATGGGATAAAATTAGGTTATAATTCGGATAAAATTCTATTCGGCCGAATTATTCATGAATTTTAAAAAGTCTATAAAATTCGAGAATTTTTTATTTAATCGGATTCAGACAGAATTATTCATAAAATTAAGTAAAATTCTATTCGGCATAATTATTCGTGAATAATTCAGATAGTTTAATAACTAGGGTTTATGCTCTCGAGGCGGCCATCTATTTGCCTCAACAGTGATATGGTGGTATCTAGGCATGCCATAACATCATTGAGATCATAAGGTCTCACACCCCTAGTGCCCTGGGAAGTGGAGGCAACCCTGGAACCCATAGCCTGTGGATCAGGTGGTGGAGCACCACCAACCCCAGCAACTCCTTCCCCTACACCACCAGCACCTCAACCAACATCACCGGCATCGCCACCAACATCACCGGCACCGTCACCCTCTTCCTCCATAGGCTACTGAACCACCTCTGGATCAGTTGTGACCTCCCTCATGTCAAGGATTATCTTCCTCAGGGAGTCTTGGTTGAAATCTATGACCTCATCACCCAAGCATGCCTCTACCTCCAAATCTACCCCAACGCGAAGAAAAATGTCCATTAGTATCCTCCCATAGCATAAGTTCTCAACTCGGTAATTCTATCCCTTAGACCGAGTTACCATGGTCCACATCAGGAGGTAAGGAAGATGTATCTGCACCACTATGTGCACGCAGTAAGTCACATAGGCGTGCAGTGCGAATACCTCATCGTAGTGTCCAGAACTGGGGAGAACGTTCAACTGGACTGTATGACATACAACTTTTAGAGTGGCAAAATATTTGATTGAGCGGTTCCATCCCGTGGCCTCCTTGGTCAGCATGTCGCTTATCTCCTGAAAGGTGTTAGGACTCTAGAAGTTATTGGTTGGAGTCTAAGGTGGGCAATACACTAGATCACCGGCATTGTCAACCATCAGAATGTTGGCCAAATGCCTCATATCAAAAGAGATCACAACCCCCTTCACGTAGGAGTTGATCCGCATCTCTTCGGCTCCCTGGTTCACGCATTGTAGGTTGGAGTAAAACAACCTGACCAGTGTTGGGTAATAGTACTTGTTGGGTTTCAAGATGTGGTACCACCCAACCGCCTCAAACCGTTGATGGAGAAGAAATGCACGGAAGTCTCTTGTCCTCACATAGACTCCTAGGTCCACGTTACGGCACTCAAAGAATTCCCAATGATCTCACTTAGCCACAGAGTGGAACAAGATTGGGTTGAACTGAGTGGCGGTGGCTTGCTCCTCTTGCTCAACGGCATATCGGGTATGTACACAGTGTCTAGACATTGTTGAAAGGTGATTCCTAAGGATTCAAGAATGAAAACCTAGTTCAATGGCTGAATGTAAAGTTCACTGAGAAGAAAACCACAAAACTAGTTTACAGAGAGGAGAAACATACCTTTAGTGCGTATGCAGCACCAATCGATAGCGAAATAGCGAGAGGAAAGTGGGGAATGGGTTGAAAAACTCTCCTTGGCAGTTTTCACACCTTTTCTATAAGTTAGATTAGGTTTTTGTACAATAAAACCCAAACCCGAGCTATTCATAGGCGTTTTATGTCCATCGGAATCATTAGACTTGCTTCCGGTGTCTGTTTTTGGTGAAAGAAAGGGACCAAAATTGCTCTCTGTTTTGCCCACCGAAAATAACACTGATATTTTTGGTGGATTATGCCATATTTTTAGTGAAAAGCCCCAGTTTCCGATGGATTAATTTAGAAATAAAATATTTTTATTTGTCATATCTGATTTTATCTTTTGTTGCTTTAATGGTGTGCCCCTCGAGATATGCATGCGATCGGATCCTAATATGTGTGGACCCCACTTATGCATGTGCTAACCCTAAATTTTCCTATCGTACACTTGTGGGACCCACTATGTATGCACGTGTTCTAATAACATGCAACCATGTATATGTATGTGCACTAATCGGATTCTTCCATAGGAGTCATGTCACGCTAGAACACTCGATTCTGATCCCAATCATACCCGTCACCTCCTGCTTCCCCTATGCAGAATCGGGGTAGACCCCGTAATACACCCCCAGCTCCATTAGTACTTACAGCACATGATGTGGCATCCATCATGGATAATATGATGTGAAGAGTCAAAGAAAGACAAAATCAGTTTATGGCCGGGATTGATAATAGGATCTAAGCGACAATGGAAGCCGGTAGTGCACCACTGGCACCACCTACTCCATAGATACCTGCTCCAATACCCGTTGGATTGGATACCCTACAAACATTAGGTGGGGCACAAGTGCATGGGCAAGGGCATTCAAATGTGCATGGGCAAGTGCAAGACCCAATGCCGGATCAAGCCTAGGCTCATATAGAGGGCTGGACAGACTTGACAAAGATGATGGAGAAGTTTCAATGGCTTAGGCCCCCATGCTTCTTAAAGGTGGGTCAGGACTCGTTGTATCCATCAAGTTGGATTGATGGAATGGAGAAAGTTTTTAGATTGATAAGCTATACTGATGAGCAAAAAATTCTATGTGCCGGCTATCAATTACAGAATGAAGCAGATGATTGGTGGAGTGCTACTGAACCCATTCTGAGGGTGGGCAACCCAAACCCTACTTGGATAGACTTCAAGGGAGCATTTTTAAGAACTACTTTTTGGAAAACTTTCGGGATAGGGGAGAGAGTGAGTTCTCTCAATTGGTTCAAGGCTCATGGTCTGTGCTCGAGTATTAGCAATGTTTTTAGGAGCTATTCCATTTTGCTCCTGAGCATCTCAGAGATGATAGAGCCAAAAAAAAGAAGTTTGAGAAAGGGTTGAGGCTAGGTATTAGGTCAACCATTGTTGGGTTGAAACTGTAGACCTATGCTGAGGTGGTCCAAGTGGCTAAATCTATTGAAGACTAGCATAGAGACAACTTCACGGCCCAGCAAGGAACTAGAAAGAGGCCAATGGGATCTATCAATTCTGGAGGAGGTAACAAGCCCTTCCAAGTGCCTTATATCAACCCAACTCCGGTGCAATTCAGGAAGCTTGAAGCTAGTCAGACTTCCCAGTCCTCCCGATCTAGTGTTGTACCTCAGTCTTCGGGATCGAGCCCAAGATGCTTTCATTGTGATCAGCCAGGCCATGTGGTGAGGACATACCCCCACCAGAGGCTAGGTGATACACCATACACTATGCCACTTAGGCCCCTACAGACATATGCGGCCCCTAGACCAGTACAGCCCCCATAGGACCAGAGACCACAGGGCTATGACTACAGAAGATGCCAAGGCTACACCCGGTGTAGTGATAGGTATATTATTGATATCATTATTGCCTACACATATGTTATTTGACTCAAGAGCCTCGTATTTGTTTGTGTCACTGGCATTTGCGAAGAAGATGAGAATTCCACCCAAGGGATTGACTCAATGTTTGGCTGTGAGCACCCCTACAGGAAGTGTAGTAGGTCTGAACTATGTGTATGAGCCTTATCCAGTGACCATAGGTGAACATGAGTTGAATGCTCACTTGATCGAGTTGGATATGACTGACTTCGAAGTGATTTTAGGAATGGATTGGTTATCCGCATACAGAGCCAGTGTGCTATGTGCAAAGAAAACTATCATTTTCATACCTCGTGATGATGATGAGTTTGTGTTCTAAGGGGATAAGCCCAAGAAACCTAAGAAGGTTATCATATCCGCGCTCCAGATGAAGAAGCTTGTCACATCCTATTCATACAGAACCGGACCGGTGACAGGGTTAACTCCGGTTAACCCAAACCTGCCAGGATCATCTGATACGGTATCCAACCACAGCATACACACAACTAAGATAATGTTCAACAGTTCAGCGGAAGACTTAATTTACCTATAAATATCCCCAATATACTTGATACCCAAATTGTAATACATAGATAAATACATGTGGGCCCATAGGCATGATATTTACACAAAAAGAATAATAATTCACGTATGAAGTACACAAAAGGGATCATCAAAAGAATAAAAAAGTAACCTTGTATGGAGTCACTACTGTGGTCCCACAGCACAGCCCTCGCACGTGCAATCCGTGCCGTGCTCATAGTCCTCAGGGACCCACCAATCCTCTTCGGGGAATTCAACTGTGGGGCCCAACCCTTGATCCCCAGACTAGTGACCTGCAAAATCATCTAAAAGAGGTGTACACGTGGGATGAGCTCACTATCTCAGTAAGTGAAAAGGAGGACCACACAACAGTCCACACAACAATCACAACCATATTCACTATATGCTATGCAATTCATTTTTCATCACATCCACCTAAACAACATTACTAAGTCTTTGGTTTAGTGCTACTACAACCACAATGCATGTATATTCCGAGTATGAGCCACGAACTCCATCCCACGATATGCCTATAGGGCTGTCGGAGAAGGCCCACCATAAGTACTCGAAAAAGTAAAGCATGCCGACCACCGACTCTCAACATAAAAGTAAATGACAGAAAATAAAAGTGCTGACTCCAAAAATTTAAAAGCAATATGATTGGCCCTCTTGAATATACCACCAGAGTTGCCAACTGTCCTAATGACCAGCCAGGCATATGTCTAACCGCCATAATGACCTGACAACTGCGACCACTGCTTCCCCCCAAATGGTAACCCAACACCTCAACCCCTGTTGGGAAGGGTCGTAGCACGGGAAGATGAAAATCCTAAACCGCATGCTCCGATATGACATAGTACAATTACATAGTGCCACCGCGTCCCATTCCACGGGCCACTAATGCACTTGTTTTCAAGCCGACTACGGCATCTAGTCTATTAATGTATTATGCACAATGATGTTATCATTCATCACATAATCACATCATCATTTGACATTGAGAAAATAAACACAACACACATGTCATATTAATATGAGGAAGGTTAAGCTACATATAATTTGCATGATGACATGGCTAGTTTAGATGCAATTTAATGAATGCCAAATAAGCCTTAAAATAAGATCAAACGTCCTCTCCCCACTTACTTGTTGTGTACAAAGATTCATGCATGGTACGGGTGAGATCCAATGCGAGAAGCGTAAGCTTTGGTGAACCTATCATAAGTGAATGGGGTTAGTATTTCACCACTTTGGGTCAAAACTAACAAGATTTGATGATAAAATCATGTTTAGAATCCTAAAAGAAGGTCGCACGTTCGTTTTGGGTCCATTCGGACATAAAAATCACGCTGGGAGTCTCTCGGGTGGGTTGGACAGCCCACCGATCTTCACAGGTGGGTGGGTCGACCCACTGATCCTGACCCACCGGTCATGACCAGCGGGTAGGTCGACTCATCGGTCAGCCCACCGGTAGGGGTCCACCGATGGAGGCCAAGGGTCGGTTAGGACCGATGGGCAGGTTGGCCCGTCAGTAGCGGCCCACCAGTTGGCCCCGAGGGCCTGCCCTCTCAGGTGGGTGCCCTCAGGCAGGCCATTTGGCCCGTCGGTCTCAGCCCACCGGTCTCGGCAGAAAAATGCCATTTTCCCTGAAACCTTCCCTAACCTTTGGGGAAACAAATGGGGCTTTTCCAAACCCATTTTCCAAACATTCAAGGTCACATAAGATGATTCTAACCTAGATCTAGGTTAGATTTAAGGAATGGAAGCCATCTTACCTTCTTTGCTCAAGAACTCTTTCAAAAACCCCAAAATCACTTCAAATCACCAATGCTTCTCCAACCTTGTAAACACTTCTTCAAATCCTTCAAAATCAACACATAGACCATCTATTAAACTTAGATTCATCATCTCAAGGGGGATTTATAAGACCTCAAGAAACACTACACAATCAAGGGTTTTACTTGGGTATGGTTAAAGTTTAAGGAATATAGCCTTCGCTCACCTCTAAACGTAGATCTCGTGTTGGAGATCACTCTTCCGGCGTCGGGATGGGAAGATCAAACCTTGGCGCCACTTAAATCCATTTCTTCTTCCTCTTCCTTCCCCTTTCTTCTTCTTCGTTCTCTTTTCTCCCTTCTCTTCTCTCTCCTCTCAAATCTTCTCACCAACTTTCCGTGTAATAAATGAGATATTGAAAAACACAAATAATGCTATTTAAACTTTCTTAAAATCATTAGTAGCACATGGGTGCATCACTCAGGTGGGCGGATGCGCCCTCCTGTGACCGCCCACCTGAGGGCCAAAAATTGGCCAACAAGTGGGGTTTTGGTGGAATTCGAATCTCGGCATGAATCTCACTCTCGGCACAAGGTATATTATACATATGTGCTTTAGGATACGGCTACATACTAGCTTTATCCGTACATGACCTTATGATATGTGCATGTACACGGCTTGGGTACACCCGTCTCCTCTGGCACTGACTCGAACTTGTCTGGCCAACCGGTGTTCAAAGTCACCCTTGCCATCATGGTCCATAAGGAACCCGCCTTAACCCTCTCTGGTTCAGGTCCTGCATGGTTAAATCGGGTCAACCGTGTAATTAGACCGGGTTTAAAAAGTAGGGTATCATATTTACCCCCCCTTTCTAAAAATTTCATCCTCGAAATTGGCATACCTGGTTGTTCGAAAAGATGAGGGGACTTGGCTTAGATTTCATCCTCTTTCTCCCAAGATGCTTCTTCAAGTGAATGATTAGCCCATCGCATCTTTACGAAAGAAATGGAGCGGTTGCGAAGGGTTTTCACCTTTCGGTCCAAGATTTCAGCTGGCTGCTCTATATAAGTCATATCCACTTCTAGATATTTTGGTTCCATGGGTTATACATGAGATGGATCATGGACGTATCGCTTCAGCATGGATACATGAAATACGTTATGGACATTCCCAAGTGAAGGTGGCAGAGCAAGCATATAGGCTACTGAGCCAACCCGAGCTAAGATGTCAAATGGGCCAATGTATCTCGGGCTCAACTTCCCCTTTCTATGAAATCTTTGTAATCCTTTAGTAGGAGAGATCTTGAGAAACACCTTTTCTCCTGGCTAAAAATCAATGTCTTTCCTACGGTTGTCTGCATAGATCTTTTGACGAGACTGAGTTGCTTTAATTCGTTCTCGAATAACATTGACCTTGTCACAAGTCATCTGTATCATTTCAGGTCCTAACATTCGGCGTTCGCCTACCTCATTCCAATACAAGGGAGTTCTACACTTCCTACCATATAATGCCTCATATGGAGCCATCCCAATTGTAGCTTGGTAACTGTTGTTATAGGCAAACTCCATAAGGGGTATATATTCTTCTCAACTACCACACATTTCCATTACACATGCCCTGAGCATGTCTTCTAATATTTGTATGGTTCACTCCGACTAACCATCAGTCTGTGGGTGGGAGGTAGTACTCAAATTTAATTCTGATCCCAAGGCATGCTTTCAGCTTTTCTAAAATCTAGAAGTGAACCTTAGGTCCCTATCTGATATAATGCTCACTGGCACTCCATGCAAGCGCACTATGTTATCCATATAAAGTTGTGCTAATTTGGCCATAGAGAACTTGGTCTTGATGGGAATGAAATGAGCAGTCTTAGTAAGCCGATCAATGATCACCCATATCGCGTCCATCCCCTTAGGTGTACATGGTAGTCCAATGACAAAGTCCATTGT
>NW_024870477.1:0-8220 GCF_013358625.1 Macadamia integrifolia
TTTTTGTTTTGTTTTAGGGATGATATTAGAGGTGTGGAAGACAATCGGATTATGATCTGATCAAACAGAAGCAAGTTTAGAAATAGTGACACTAGGGCACAGAGAGAGCCATTCAAGGTTTACATAAGCTCTGTCCAAACACTCCTTAATGAAATTGGGGAGTTTTTGTTTGTTAGACCAAGTGAAGGGATTCCCTCGGGGAGAAACTAACTGTAGATTATGATTCGAAAGGAGGGTTTCAAATCGGTTTACAGAAGGGGTAGGTTTGAAGGCATTCCCCCCAAATTTCTAGTCTTAAGATGTGATCTCATTGAAATCCCCAATTATCAAGAAGGGCAGATCATCAACCAAGGAGAGATGTGAATCCAATTCGGTCCAACACTCTATTATGGGATTAGGGTGTGGGGGTATGTACAAACATATGAGGGCCCATCGAAATGGTAATTCCAAAGAGGGTTCAAAGAAAATGGTAAAGAAATAGGACCCAGAGGAAACAAACTTGTAAGAGAGCTGAGACATAATAAGGAGCCATATACCTCCCTTTTTCCAGTGTTTCCTGAGCTGTTAATAAAGTAGGAGTGATCATACAATTTGAGGTTGTGTGAAAGCTTGAAAGAGCTGTGATAAAATTTTTTTGTTTCAGATAAGAATATGACATCTGACTTCATAGATCTAATATGATTATCAATGAAGCACTAGTGTTGGTTGAGAGAATATGATATCCTTACTGATGAGAAATCGAAAGGAAAATGAATGCGTCCCTATGGGTACATAATCAGCTCACCCACTATGTGTTGGTTGAGAGAAGTATATATATATATATATATATATACTTGTCACACCCTACCTCTACTTAGGCCAAGGAATGTGGCACTGGACACCTTACCTATCCAATCAGCCTGATTCCTCAGGATCTAAACTCAGGGAGGCTCATATCACCACAACACACAACTATAAATCAGAGTTCTTAATGATATAAACAGTCCATATGCAAAATATATTGCATAATCACTTCCAATGTCTCTAAGTGATACTTTATATTACAATTATCCAAATGAAAGAACACATATATGTACATTTTTCTCAAAAGAATATTTACACAAAAGTATAACTTCTTACAAGTAACTATATACAATTATAGACATCAGAGTGCTCTCAACGGAAGTATATACACAAAAGACAATGTAAGGATAATTCTCTACTCCTCAGTAGTACTGGCCTCCGTAGGCACAGTCGTTACAGTCACAGTAGGGTCCATGGTCGGCCTCATCCTTTGAAAAATGGGTCAAGTGATTCAGGGCCATTGTCTCATGAGCAGAGCAAGGAGTCAGCAAAATACTAGCCTTATCATCTAAAAAAGTAAATAAGAGGGGTGAGTATGTCATGCTCAGTGAGGGGGTGGGGCAAGCAAGCACACATAATACAAATGATGCAATACATGCTCCACACAGATAAATGATGCTCATGAATTCACTTAACATTACACTACTTCCTAGTCCATTACTAAGTCTGATAATCAAGGGTATAGTGCTACGTAGCGTAGGTGGTATTCCCTACCCTGTACGTTGGGCCTCAGGAATATAAGCTAGTTGCAAGCAGGAGTCAGCCAGTCTCGGTCAGAGCCTCAGTCCCCCGGTTAACCCCTAGGTTAGTAACCCCGGGTAGTCAAGCATACAGTACATCGTATCCTACTGTCATCTGTCTTAGGTACAGTACGTCGTACCATGAAAGTGTACTACTGATCAGGCAACCACATATATCGGGATTAGTCAATACCTATCCCACACTCGGGTGGTGATGTTCTAACCCACAATGTCTATATGATGCACATCCACCATCCATATTACACTAATGCAAAGCACATTGGGAACTCATCAGTGTTCCCACTTACCTGCCTTACCTGTTCCGACCTTCTCTGTCCACAACCAACAACAACATAGATAATAGGTATATGCACACATCAAATGAATTGCACGTGAGGTTAAACTGAAAAACACTCCATAAACAAAATCAAAGCACCCGCTCACCTTAGTATTCAGAATTAGAAAATTCTCCTTTCTGAACTGGGTAGGTTCTCACACTGCAAGTCAGATTCCCTATTCCATAGCATATTTCAATCATCAATTATATCATTAAAACCTTATTATAAAGTTTAGATTCAGTGGGGTATCCTTATGTCTAACCCTTCTTGATAGGTGTCAATTCAGGGTGGGAATAGGCCATACTATCTTGTTTACCCATGTTTTACAAGTCCCCAGTATATTTGGAAGGTCAGAGGTCAAAACAGTAGCCTTACAAGCTTCTGGAATCCCAACCGATGGGATACAGACAATCGGCTAGCCGGTCGTGTTCCACTGGTTCCCCAAATATCTGCATTCTTTGAGCTTCTTAGACTGATGTGGAGTGAAATCAAGTCATATGACCTGATTTTGACCACTGCTTTGGGCTGAATCCACTCTTTGGTAGCTTCTTTAGGTAGGAACTCACCCCAGTTCAGTGTTCAACAGAAATTTTACAATTAATGAAATTAAGACTCATTAAATTCTTTCATTTCTATGCAATTCCAGAAATTATAATAGTGGACAGCAATTATACCCAAGTATACTGCAGGTATAACATCCTATTTCACCAAACTAGTCCCATCTCTAGTTCAGATTTCACTTTTCTCAATAGAATTAGTGAAACCCTAGTTCACTAGGGCTTATTGATTGCAATAAAACCTAAACCCTACTTTATATCATCATACATATTCTAATTTACCAGAGAACATTACTTACCAGTGGACACAATCAAACCAAAATCTGCCTCAGGTAACCCAGTTCCTACTTATCTCTTTCCTTCTCTCTTCTTCTTCTTCTTCTTCTTCTTCTTGCTGTTTATAGTAAATAGCAGCTCAAATGAGGTACTCGGTGATACCCCCACCCTCTTTTATATCCTCCTCCACCGAATTAGGCTAAGGGTCTGTTTGGGTGGAGCTTAGATTAATTATATATATATTGTTAATGTCTTTAATTAAATTAGTATATTCAAATTCCATTGAAATACTATCAGTAAGACTAGGTATAAGTCTCTTCACCCAAGGGCAAAAATGAGGATTTTATGGTAGAGAGGTGGGGCCCACAACACATAAATAAAACCTAAAATTTACACTCTGCCAGGCAAATCAGCTAGACGGTTCTCTCCCACCGGTTATGCCAAAATTAGCTCCCTTTGGTCTGTAATATCCCCTCCATACTTTAACCCCTTTTCAAGTTGAAATTACCTATTTGCCCATTCTTCTTGTTGATTTCTCCAGTACTATTGGCATACTGAACAGATGCACGTGGGGTCATTTCTCCCTTCTTGGCATTTCATTGTAGACAACTATGCCAACATGGGCTTCTTGGCCTGGTATTTTTGCCTATCCACAAGTAAGGTAGACAAGTAAAATTAGGGTGTTACAATTTTAGCAAAAAAAAAAATGTGCAAATGCATGTTTGCAAAACATTCTTTTTTAGTGAGGCTTAGGTTAAGTGTAAGATAGATTTCACTTTGATTTTTTTTTTTTTTGTATGAGAAAGAGAGAGAATGTGTGATCTAGATTGGATTTTAGCTGA
The DNA here is from genome assembly GCF_013358625.1 of Macadamia integrifolia. NCBI lineage: Eukaryota > Viridiplantae > Streptophyta > Magnoliopsida > Proteales > Proteaceae > Macadamia > Macadamia integrifolia. The sequence goes on from NW_024870477.1 coordinate 3,597, forward strand.
ACTTGGTGAGTTAATAAGTTCTATTGGGTAATTAATTAATTAATTAATTTTTTGTAACAGTTCTATTGGGTAATTGAGTTAATGTGCTGTGCTGAACTTGGATGCATGCTTTTAATATCTCACAATTGATTATTTGCAATGTCTCATGTAAATGGACAAAGATAAATATAACTGGAGTACCTTTCCAAGAAAAAGAGTGTGTAGGCTAGCCAAGAGAAGAGAAGAAAAGAAAAAATAACAAAAATTGTACTATTTTCTTGTTTTAGGAAATTCTCATTGTGTTTGGAATGTCCTGAACCAAGAGAAGATTCTTTTTTTGAATTTCAAAATTCACCTTGGGAATAGTGAAGTTTTCTTGTGATGACAAAAAAAATGAAAGTCTTGCCTTAAACACAAGAAAAAAAAAACTTTACTTTTCTTTCCTTCTATTGGTAGCCAACAGACATTTTTTTTTCTTGGCTACCATACACAGCCTTAGGGAGAAGACTTAACTGCTAATAGGCTCATGGAGTTTAATAAACTCTTAATGACAAGTTTAATGATTTAACAACCTGGTTGTGTGTCAATCTCGTCCATGGGTACATGATATATATATATATATATATATAGCATTTGCTACAAATAGTTTACACTTCAATTCATTTGTTAATTTATTAAATGACTAAGAAACCAACATTATAATCACACTGCTTGAAGCTATCTCCTAAAAAGATGAATAGACTATTTAAAAAAGAATATTTTATGAAAATGGTTAAGTTGCTTATAAGATCCCATACAAAATTCAGAACCAATCAACCCTCCACTCCAAGTCTTCCAATCGCTGATAATCAGAAGAGAGGCACTTCAAAGTTCTATCATAGTTGAAAGATATAGACAAAAGTTACATGTTAGAGGACTTAAAAATATGTCGTAGGGATCAGTAAATATCTAGCGAAGGGGTAAGGGAAGGTTGATTAGTAACTTAATGGGAATCCTAATGTTTCCACACCTTTGATGCTAATTCAAACTCCTTTCTGCACTCCTTGCAAACATTCTGCTTTTAACCGACTCTTTTTCTTTATGAATTCTCCTTCACTATGCTGCCTCATGTTATCCTGAAATGCAAACCTATGAGTGCAGACTATGCAGTTCTCTATAGGACAATTGAAAAGCTTCCCTTGGGCTAGAGCAGGTGAAGGGCCAATTGATCTTTTCTCCAGTGGCTTCACGAGCAGTTACCTAGTGAGAAACTGACAACCCTTGCAGAACAAGTGCACAAGAGCATGCTCCATAAAGATAGGTATTGTAGCTATGGTCATTATTATAAAATAACAAATGAACAAATCTTACAAGGGAGACATCTAAAAAGCTTCTTGCATTTTGGATTTCTTCAAATGAGATCCAATGCTTCACACTATAACATCCACTAGATTCCACAATATCTTAATCATTAGAAAATGTAGTAAAATAAAAAGAGAGATGGGGGAGAGGGGGAGAAGAGGAGCAAAATCCTGCAAAATTAGAAGTATTCATACTACAAGTAACACAAAAATATTGTCTCAGTGCTTAGAGGAAGTAACAGAGTTTCCAAAAACAAACAAATAAATAAGAAATTCCTATGTATTTCTAACAAGCATGCAATAATGGAATACATACAACCTTGTTCAGCTTGGCAATCAATTTCATTGAAAAACTTCAAATCTTATGGCCATGTCTGAACCATTATGCCAAAAACTAATATCCTATTGACTTTTTAGGTTAACTTTTTCAAATGATTTAGTCATATACAACTTCTTTTTTGAACTAACCTTGCAAAACGCTTATTAGATAATTCCATCTCCCCAAATGCATTAGCAAGAGGTGTCTCCACAACCATGCAAGTAAAAAGAATCCAAATGTTACTTCAACAAAACCACCACTTAGAAAAATTAAAACAAGTCCCTTTTACTTCGAAGGAATAAACTTCAATCTTCAATAAATCATCAGCAATTAAAAAAAAGAATATAACCTAATGATCTATAATCAATCTTAACACCACAGAAAAAAAAGACATAGTCTGGCATCAATCTGCCAATACCAATCATCGATGATGAAAACTAACATAGAAAAATATATTTATAGAAAAAAAAAAATCAAAACATACATGGTGATAAGCCATTCAGAGTCAAAAAGTTCAATATCTTGATGTTGAGCGCATCATCAAGTCAAATATCAACAATTTCTTAAAAGAATAAATTACTAAAAGTCACAGAGAAAAGCCAAATAAAATGGAAGCAGAGAAGATGAGAAAGTAAGGGAATATAGATGATAATAGAATATAATTGAAAGCAAACCACATGCCCCAAAACTGAGTCATAATCCTAAAAGCAATGGTCAATTATTTCAAGTACCCCTCAGAATTGAATAACTAAATAATAAAAATGACAACAAAGAAGAAACATGTCAGACTCAATTCACTGAAATATATAAAAGAAATCACATTGACTAGAGCCAACAGTCCTAATCTGAACAAGCATAAGGCAACCATGCGTAACCAAAAAATTTGAACTTGAAAGCAAATGCACCTAGCATATCTGATTTATGCAACAATTCTAATCAGATAAAGCAACAGAAACATGAAGGTACTACATCTTCATATGGGAAAAGATAAGGAAAAAAAAAAAAAATCGTTTTATTAAGCATCAATGTCATACAATATAACTTTGAAATCTTTTTTCTTTTCAAATTCAAAAGCATTAATTGAAGTCTAAAGCATTCGGTGTTTTATTCTGTGTACTCACTCAAAATACCCTTAACAAGCTTATTTCCTTCACATGATTGGGATGTGGAGCCACTCCTTATCACAAAGGGTTTTCTATTTGTTCAATGATCTAAACAGAATATATCCTTGAGCCTTCATGCCTCAATTCCTTTTTTAAATTACCTACAAAAGAGAGGTATGAAGAGCTGCCATGTGAGAGAGAAATAGCTGGGTCAAGGACATAGAGAATAGGAGTGAGAGCGAGAGAGAGAAGGAAGGACTGATATACAAAGGGAGCCATGAGGCCTTGTTTCTGCTGTAGAGAGAAAATAAGGAAGAATGTAGTGAGAAAACAAGCTTGTGAAGTAGAAAAAAGGGAAGTGCAACAAAAAATACATGGTCTCAGATCATACAAGGAGGAAGCTTTTCTTTATTTTATTTAGATAAAACCTAACTTGACCATAGAGCTGCATAACTATCAAAGCCAAATGAGAAAAATGTACTTAAGTAGCTTGTGAAGTTAACATCATTCCTATCGCTTTAGATTTTCTTGTGTCAGTGGAAGGATAAAGAACAGATTATTTAGAAATATTTTCAACACCAGTTCATTCTAGACATATCAAGCCTTCTTCGCACAATCTATAACAAAATGGACCTTTCAAACCATGAAGGAGAATTTATTTTTCCTTTTATATGTTCTATTGTTGTTCTGTTCAATTCTGAATTCAAATTTGAAGTTCTAACTCATAACCAAACTTCAGAACTTGCTACCTCAAGTATAACAATGCCAACTCTTATTTCTTCTCCCATTGCGTGTACTTTGTAAACTATTAGAATTTAAATATCTCATTCGAAGGAACCTTTTTCAGTCAAGGGAAATCAGAAAAGTATAAGAGGTGGGAAGTGAGATTTGGCAGTTATCTTATTCCTGAAATGAAACATATATAGGTAAAGGGATAAAGAACAGGCCATAGATACCCAATTCATCTCAACTAAGCCCTGTGAAATATGAATGAATATCATCATTATTAAATCCTATCAATTATGAGTGTGGTTTTAACAAGTTCAAAACAAAAGAATGAATTACTTTCTATTTTCTAGGAAGAAAGAGCCTTTGATATTCAATGCCACTTGAAACAGATCCTTTTTGATACAAATTCACTTTCTATTGTATGCAGTTCCCATTCCCCAATCCAAGATTGAATACATTTTAATCATATCAGTAGTACTTTCCTTCAACAATGAGGAAAAAAGTATCAAAGCTGTGAAAATTGAAAGGTGAAATGTATCACCTGAACCAAGTTGGTTGTTAAATTGAGCCAGTGCTAAGAAAGGTAACTCTGCAGTGCATGTTTAAAAGGGAATGGATTTGAAATGTTGGACAATATCATACTCATCAAGGAAAATAAAAACACCAGAGACAGAGAGAGAGAGTGGTAAAATAGAAAACAAAGAAACCTGTTAAATAGCCTAATCAACCTCTTTAATCTTTTTTCTGGGGGTGGGGGTTTATGTGGGAGGATTGGGTTTAGTCAAAACAAAAGGACGACCACACAATGCTGGTAAAAAAAAAAAAAAGAAGATACCATCATTCTTTTGAAAGAATATTTGATCTTTCTGGCAATCTTCGTACTAAATTATCTCAGGGGGAAAGTAAGCAACACATATAAGAGTTTAAAAAATGCACTCCATTGCAAATAGAGAGAAGAGGCTGGAAATTGGGGTGAGAAATCAGAGACACAAGAAATAGCAAACAAAATCTCAGATTGAAGAAAAACAAAACCTCAAATCCTTCTTTGAAGTTTGAACAGGAAAAAAGATAGACAATAGCCTAGATTCAAGAGGGAGAGGAGAAAGTGAGAGAGAAGGTACCTCACAAATCTTTTTTTTTTTTTTTTTTTTTTT